>NW_026858121.1:0-19750 GCF_026571515.1 Ruditapes philippinarum
GAAACACAAGAATGGTTTAAATATGTCTTTCAAAGGAATTTGTCAATTACTTCTTCAATTACTGCAACTTCACAATAAGCTACACGATATGGCGATGTTTCGCAACATTCACCGCTTCGGCATGTGCTGTGGGTCTAAATGAATCAATGGTTTAAATATGTACACATCACGACTGCATGTGCAAAGAGGGTACCGTTTAAGTAGATTTCGCAAAGAGGGTACCGATACAGATATCCACCGTGAGTTATGCTATAATATTATTTACAATTGCTAAAATGTCTCTTTTTAAAGTCAAATACCTCCAGATTAGCTAAAATAATCTAAGAAAATATACTACAATTTTAAGAAAAAATATAAATATACACAATTCAAGAAATAATTCATATGCTCAAATGCAATTAATGCTTTTTATTATTCAGTACATACAACGGACGAAGATACTGGTAGGTTCCATATTCTTATTGCCGATAATGGAAAGAGATGTTACGTAAATATCCCCGTGCATTGTTCGTTAACAGAATTAAATTTTCAAATTCAAAATATTTTGCTAGCATTTTAACCGTTTAGCCAGGATTGTGTGCATGCACCATTTGCATTTCAGGAAATTTACGAACTTATTTCTTTAATAAATGTGTTTGAATATTTTTTTTTTCCAATTCTAACACTGATTCTATAAATCACCGGCAGTAAATATATGAACTACCGGCAATAAATACATTTATTAACTTTATATACTTTTAAATCAATAAAAGTTTACGCAATGCAGACATAATTATGTATTATTATATATTCTCGTATGGTAAGCCGAACTCTTTGCGAAAAGACTTCTAATAATATCCACAGCCAAACGTGTATCATTTGTTACGTCAACAATATACATGTAATTATGTTTTCATTAACACCATAATATATTATCAAATTCATTATAGTTACAAAGATCAAAGTTAAAATAGGGAAATGACAGACCCGCAACAGTCATTTATATCTGTTAATGTCTCATTGCATATTAAATGTAATTATATTGTAGAGTTAAAAGCAATTAAATTAAATAATGTGATTGACATTAATCAGATAAAACAAACTGTTATTAATAATTTAAGACATTTCAACTATTTACTTCGGTTCAAATAACTAGTTTAACATTTCGCACAGACACAATATTGATGGTCGTTTCTTAACTTCTGTAAACTTTATAAAATTCGCAAGGCTGTCTTGGGACAAAATGTGCATCCGTTTCCATCAAATGACGTTTTTGTTTATCAATTTGATGATATTTCATGCGCCCTAATACCTCTTTGCATAAAAATTGTGTATGGAATATGGCATTACTCAAAGTCACACATGAGTTATAAATTAATAGTATTTCGAATCCGATGTAAATAAAAAAAATGAGTATGGCCTTAAATATCATGATGTAAGTTAAACAGCTGTATTTTTATTTTAGCTCGATTGCGGAAATAGTTCTTGCAACTTATATCAATCTCTTTCGAGTCCGCTTCCTGGACCTAACTAGAACTGGTGCAATATGAGGAAACATGACCGTGACCAGAGTATTTTAATACCTTTTAATCTTCTTTTTAAATGTCTATATACGGAATAAGTTTTCTTATTTATCATTAAGGTTTCTCATGCAATTAACCTTATCACAACTGAAGATTTATGATTATTATACAGAAAGTAAAAAGAGATAATTTTTTTATTTATTTATTTATATCATTTATATTTTTTTATTTTGATATAGACGCATATACACCTGGTATATAGACATAATATAAAAGACATTGCATTCATAGCGCACAGAATCATCGTATTTGTCCTTTAAGTTAGCTCCATTTGAGAGAAAAAAATATTTTCTTTTTGTAGTTTGATCTTCCCGGTAAAACTCTGGCAATATAAATCTTTAGCCTGGGATTCAGGCGTTGATAGTTATTGCTTATTTATAACATTTTTTTTATTCATAACATATGCGCTATTCCGTATTCGTTCGTCGTTTTAATAGTATCAATTGTCGATTTGCCAATTAGAAACATAACAAAAAATCGACGGACTGGAACCCAGGCTATAAATCTTCTTTTTTTTTAAATATATCGTTTGAAAAAATAATATATAAAAATTATATATTATTTAGTATCCGGTCGAAATGAGTAACGGGCAGGTGCACATCATCTGACAGATAAAGAGTGAATGTAAGTCAGATGTCCTTTTTGTAATAAATAACGATTTATTGATTTTTTTCATTGAAAATAATTATAACAAAGTGAGCTATGTCTTTAAAGACAATCATAATTTTGATATATAGGTGTATATGTAAAGTTTCATAATTTCTATTTGAATAGTAATACAATAGGTGATTGGCATGCAAAAAAATAGTTGTCAAGTTTCTCAAAATATAAATTAAATATAAAACTATAATTATGTTTCGTGAAGATTAGAACATACAGCCTTCAATTTGAAACTAAAAGTCTGACTCCTTTACACTGAGAGTAGTTAGTTGAGTTTTGTGTTGTTCACATTGTGTCGTTTATGTTTACTGTTACATCATACTTTAAAATCCGCCGTATGATTTACCTCGGAATCCGACAATAACCGACAAAAGGTCATTGAATATTCAAATGTCTCACAGGCCAATATTGCTAATCAATACCATTTGCATACTTAAGGACAAAACAAGATGTTTGTGTACATTTGATTCAAGCGATCGAAATCGCCTTTAACCTTTAAACTTAACAACATATGAAAATGCTCACATGTTGTCTGGATAAGTTGGTTTAAACGTATTCATTAAAGTAATAAGTTCGTCAATTTCCTGAAATGCAAATGGTGCATGCACACAATCATGGCTAAACGGTTTATTTGACACAAACATTTTCTAAAACTTTCCTCGTTTAAACCTAAATATAAGCAATACTGAAGTTAAGCTAGACATAATCTGCTGCGTTCTCTGTTCTCTCTCTTTTTTTTTTCGTTTATATAAATTGCATCGTCTGACTCAAAATTGACTTACAGCTCAAGATCAAACAACTGGCATGCTTCACAATAGAGATATTCAGTTGGTTTCGTCTCGCTTCTGATATACACTTTGACAACGTAAAAATAATACATCATAGATCACAAAGGCTTCCCATTCACTTTTTGTGCTACGATTCATCAATCAAGTATTTATACCGAATGTTAAAAAGAAATAAAACATTACTGAAAAGTAATATTCTTTTTAGAACCTAAAATTATGATTGAATATTTGTGTTAAAGATGTTTTCTTAGGTCTTATTGATAAGCACAGGTTATTAGAAATTAGATAACGCTACCATGTACGATTTCAGTACTAAAGCATATCATGATGCTAACATTTGTTGCTCTAGTGTTTTTAATTTCAAAGCATTTAAATTGTGATTAAACAAGCAGATATAGAGGATATGCAAGATTTTTTTTTTCGCATCAAAACGACAAAACCGGTGTTAAATAGCCGATATACACCTCTCAGGCCGATGTTATTTCGATTCTATCACGATAAAATAAGGAAGATCACTAATGTTATTTTTTCAAGCGGAAATAACTTCCGGTGCCGATTTTCGTATAACGCTGTTCGATTTTCGCACCCTACTGTTGCAAAGATATAAAAATTATTAAACAAAATAAATAATAAGAAAAAACGTTATTTTATCAAGTTTTCAAAAATAAAAACTTACGTCGTATTGTGTTTACATCAGTGCCTCATTTATCATTCTTGTATGTATGAAATAACGCCAGCTTGTTTATGAATGAGTTGTTAACTTACGACGTCATAACGCTGCCTACGGATTGGCGCCGTTTTGTCAAAATATTTATAAACTGGTATGGATCAAATATGTGGTGTTAGTGTATGTGAGATATAATTTCGGTATTGTATGAAAAGAAAACATTATAAGAACTGAAAATGCTTTAAATTATTGCTTTAAAAGGCTTTGTAAACTATATGATCGAGGGTGAAAACATAAAAGCCGCATATACAAGTAGTCCCTAACCAGTGTTTATTGGCAGTTTAAAACCGTTTTTTTCTTCTTCTTTGTCTATAGTGACAAAATCACATGGAGTGTTAGAATTATCATTTTAACGTTTGTATGAACACACATTAATGAATATAATTATAATAGAAGTGAATATTATTATGATAGAAATATTATTGATTTTGTTACATCAATTAAGCGCGATTATACGAGAAATCTTCTTTTTTGGGATATCTTTCTAAACACAAATGTTTTACGCATGCTTGTTTCTTGCTTTCGTAATGTATATACATTTGTTTAGATGAAATGAGCATCATTTGGCAGTCTCTTCAAAATACAGTTCCGACCATTAACATATCAACAGCAGACAGAAACAAACTGGAAAGCCTTCAGGCTCTGGCAACAGTTCCAAATGTTTTTGATTGTTTTACAAACACTCATGTAATAACTGTAAAATGTTTTTGAAATATGGTTAATTATCTAGTTTTATGTCTTCATGCCTTTGCCTTTTGTTTTGTTTTATTTAATGTATTTATTTATTGATTTATTTATTGGGTGTGTTGTGTATAAATGAAATGAAATAAAATTTAATACCAAACTTACACAATAGCCGAGATCTTAAATAATTCATATGTTTTACAATTATACACCTCCATTTGACACAATTAAGGCATTGCCTTTTAATATCTGATCTTATTTCTTGTAGATTGTGATTTAAATTTGCTTGTGCCATTGCAATTATCAGAGATATTATTTAAATCAACAAGGCATTATTATTCATTATTAAAATGCTGCAATAAGTGTTAATTGCATTTTGCATTTTAATTCTTTATATTGACATCCCCTCTCTTTGATCAATTTATTTGGTTAGTGTTTACACATTGTTTTTACATAAATTATTGTTATCAAGTCTATTATTTTTCAATAATTCATAAGGTGTCATTATCTTGATTACATTTGACATTTTTCTATAGAATTCATCACGAGAAATAAATTTGAATCTAAATTGTTATACTAAGTAGAAACGACTGTTATATAAGACGTCAAACTAATTCGACAAGGAAAGCAAAAACAACAACTAAAAGGCACGCGAAAACAACAACAACAACAACAAAACAACAACAAAAAAACGACAACATCAAGAAACAAGATTTGACAAATTGAAATCCCAAAAGAGTTCCAAAGCACAAACTTAATGGAACACAGCAATTTGGAACTATAGAAATTTAAACTTTATATGTCTCTGTTGTTTTACAAAACTGATAAGTAAAAAATGGTGAAAGGTTTTAAGTAAGTGCACGTTTGTTGTAATGAAGCTGCATGGAAAATAACCATTGACTGCGCACAAATACAAAACGGGATTAAACTAGCTACATAAAACCACGTACATATAAACTGTAACCTTTCTATAACACCTTTCTTGTAATTAAACTGGAATCAATTTTTATCCATAATAACATTTACAATTACAAATTACAAAACTACATGATTATATATTGCAAAACATCAAAAAAGAAAGGAAAAACATGTTTAAAACGTCGCGTGCATATTGCATTATACATCAAATATGCATATTCGTACATTTACAAATCAATATAAAAAAACAAAACATGTCAAATTAACACACACATATATACATTACAATTACACAGTAACCTGGGGCATTATATTTGAATCTTTCGTGTGCAAGACAGGCACCTTTTGATATTGATTTATCAGAACGAGGTATAAAGTACTGTTTTGTTTTTAGTAAAAGTTTGTTATTTGTTTGAAACAAACAACAAACACAAATTAAAACATAACAAGGTATTTGCCTTGTATTATGTTTTGGAACAAAATTGAATCTGTTGAAGCATCTATATTCAGTATGAAATAAAATTCGTCTTCTGGTGTAAGCCAATCACAAGGTTTGAAAATGTATTATCATGTCTATTAAGACCTCTGTGTCTACTATATTCAATGATTATGTAATTTTTTAAGCCATTTTAGTATTGATACAATGTTTCTATATTTGATCTTTGAGTTTAAATTTCGTACGAAGAAGTTAGTGATGATACAGTCATTTTTTGTATTTTAGGTAATCCCTTCAGTTGTGGGAATAATGAGAAAGAAACATATTTGTTTTGTGCGTGATAAAAATATCTTAGTAATCATATATCAAGACCAATGAGACTCAATAACAAATGACAATTAAATGTGGTTAACGCCACTATCGTTTATCAGTTATAAAACATGATTTCTTGAGTTACAAAAAAAAATATGTTTTGATACTATATCCTGAATTCAACGGATATAAACCAATTCTATCTTTTGATTTCTTTCAGAGAATACCTTTCGATTTTTAATTTATATAAGGTCAATCTTTGTTGCTTGACACAGATTCAATGAACGGTCTTCATCTGCAACAGTGTCAAAAGTAAGCGTGATGAAGGACTTCGTTCTGTGGTGTGGTTACATAATTACGTTTCTTTATTACATACGCTTTCATGCGCATCTCATTCAGCGGTCTAGAATTACCTATCAAACCAAATAAGACAAGACGGGGACTTCATCTAACCAAATAGGACAAGACGAGGTACTTATCAAACCAAATAGGACTAGACAAGGAACTAATCAAACCAAATAGGACAGAACGATGAACTATTTAAACCAAATAGGACAAGGCGAGGTACTTATCAAACCAGATGGGACAAGACGAGGAACTTATCAAACAAAATAGGACAAATGGAGGAACTTATCAAACCAAAAGGACAAGAAGAGGAACTTATCAAACCAAATAGGACAAGACGAGGACTTATCTGCGTAGGAGATACCGACAGATATAATGTTTTTATGTACGGCAATATTAAACATTAGATGAATAGCATAAAAAGGGATATGGAACTTTCAGATTCCATGCTACGAAAAACACTTAAACGATTTTTAACTTTGGAGAGAAAAAAAACATAATTCAGCAACCAGTAAGAAATCAACGCTCTACAAAATAAATGTGCAGAAAACAACATCAACAGATTTTGAGGTTCTTATTTTATTGTTATTTAATTTTTCTAGTATCATTTTGATCTCTATTGTGACATACTTATATACGACTTTTGGTAAAGACTAGGATCTGCTTCGCTATTGATGAACACATATTGTGTAATTAATGTGTAAACTGTTATGCTAGTTTTGTTTTGAAGGGTAACTGACCTAATTTAATATGATCTTATATATGTTTATTTTGCTTTAATGGGTAACTGACCTAAATAAACATGGTCTTATATATAAATATAAATACGGCACATGTATGTTTAATATTGATTTTTTTTGTTTCATTAGAGTATCTTAAGATAAATCTATTTTAACCAGTCTAACCATTTTCAGTATTATTCCATACGTTGGCCTTTATGCCATTCAACACACGTAATATCGGCGTTAACGAGGCTATTTATTTGGCGTTCATAAAGAAGTGTTTGACAGTCTGTCAAGTAGCTTCTTGTTTTATCCATACATAAACAGAACGATGTACAAAATAGTTGATAGGCACTTTTGAAAACTTGTCTCGTTTAGTTCCCAAAAGAACTTCCCAAATTGTCGACGTGAATCCGTAAAACAATAAGATTCCGAGAAATACTAGAGAAAATGTCAACTTTGAAAACGGGATTAAATTGTCTCTTGATGCATAACTCATGTAAATGTGAACAACGTTTACATATTCGTGAAAGAAGATATAAATGTTTCTTATCGAGCGAAAGTATTAAGACAGTATTGAAATGTAATTTGCACTCTAAGGGATGGTTGTTCAAGGGAAATTTAATGCATGATTTCCATAGCAAAATGATGACAACTCATAACACAACAGTAGTCAGTCTGACACATAAAACTGTAAAAATAAAATGTTTCCTAGATATACTATACTCATCCTTGAGTAAAATATTTTAATCATAGAAAAAAATTGAAATTCTTACTGAATAATTATGTCATTGTGAATAAAATAATGAATAAACTATGTATGGGGAGCTGCATTCCCTATTACAGGTCAAATAAAGTTAGTATTTTCTTAGACAAACAAACTGCCAGTTTTTTAATGTCTCTATACATTTATACTCATATTATGACCACCTATAGTGTGTAGAATTTCAAACATAGGATATCTACTTTGTGTAAAGTCAAAACATGTTTATTTTATATTTACAAAGAGACTTTGTAGCAATTATCAATATTTTTATATCAAATTAGCATAGTACATCTTTAAAACTAGAATGTAAAAATATGTCAAATTTTAATTGATTTGGTCAATAGAGGAAGGTCTATTATCCCATTAATAATCATATAAGTTGATAGTGACGATTTTTATAACAAAAACTGGCAAACAGTTATCCCTCGAAGCATTAAAAACAGCAAAATTACATGAAAATTGCAGAATCGGTTTACTGAGTCTGTACACGAAGGATCATTAAAAAGTGCGACATTCCTCACGCCCCCAGCACCTACTTGAGCGTAAATACTCAATTCTCAACACTTAAAGTGCTGGACTCAATGATCCCGAAAGACCACAAAAAGTTTGCACATGGTTAGAAACGTCAAACTGCTACTTTCTATAAACAGTTGAAAAGAGCAAATCAGAATTATTCTTTCTTTTATATTTCTATAGATTCAGAAAATGAGCTTAAGCATTATCGTTCATTTTTCAAACTAAGTAAATAAATCTCATTTTCTTTAACATCCAGCTATTCCACGATTTACAGACAGTCCAGTAGCTCCAGCAGCTGGAGTGAATGTTATAGTCACACTCTTATTGACAACGTATTTCACTGCAGTGAACTGTTTGAACGTTTAATCCCAAAGACATTTGAAGTGAAAAGGACTCTCAGCTGAAATTCAATGTATCACAATATAGTCTGGTGCCAAAGTTCTTTAGAATGACAGAAGCAGCATACGTCAGATCGTCCACCTTGGTCTTGTAGACTCTCTAGTGGTTTGTATTATTACATTTCATTATCACATTAACTGTCGTGAAGATCCCATTTATCTAATCTAATATGCTATTAAATGTAAATGCGTCTAGACCAAAAAGACATTTTTTAGTGCAATGTTTCAAATAGTCAAGATAAAAGTTGGCTTGCTTCGTTGGAGAATCTGAAAAATATAATGATTTTATATAAAAGTATAATAAACTAATTAACGATTAACATACTAGTTAAGATGTGGAACGGTATTTGGCAATACAATCAACACTTAACATGTTTCGAGATTTCATTATGTTTTGAAACCCTTTGATCAAATTGAAAACTAGTTATTTTACTTTGGACAAGTTTGTTTTTTCCATATATTTTACTGCACATCTGTTTCAACATTATGTATCAACATTATGTATGTCACATAAAATAAATAATAACTTTATGAATTGTCCTGTCACATTTTGTTTTTGATACATACTTACTGTTGTTTGAACATTATGTAAGAGTAAAAATATCATCCCGAGGACAATACTATTATCCGACGCTTATTTTTCTACGAGGGATGATACTTTTCTTTCTTACCCCGAACATTTATCATTGTAATAATACTATAATTTGTAGACCTTTTGACAATGCATTGTAAGAGTTATTATTTAAGTCTCAAAATACTATCAGGTTCTAGCAACTTTGATATCTTTACCGATATAATTGTTATGTTTTTTCTTTTCGTTTTCCATTTTTTGTTATAGTATATTTGAAGTATGATACGAAATTATGCAAAACTAAATATCCTTGACGATATGGTAAACTCGCATTTAGTTTGGCAGAAACTATTTTATAAATATTAATTAAAGTAGTAAAAAATTGTTAATAAGACATAGACAAACATTTTAATTTGAAATAGCATCACAATATAATTATAAAAAAGTATTTATATAATAACTAAAAGTATTTAATCAATTAAAGAATGAAATATTTCAAATGTTGTCGTGTTTAGCGTTTTATTAGATTTCCATTCAAAGTTCCATTTTTGTTTAAAAAAATAAATGCTAACTTGTCCGGAAAAAGATTAATCATTCTTATTGCTATAATTTTTAACAGACACAACAATTACATGTCTAGATCTGTAAATACATGTAATGTTGTCGTTAGTTTAAGATCCTTATGTTAAATTGTATTAAAAGTCAGTGCATGCTCTCCCACAATATTCCTTAATGTCTGCAATATAGAGATCTATATTTCCTATTTTTATGTTCAATCGATGGTGATACAACCTTAGTCGTATATATCATACTCGATAATAGATAAACGTATGTTATTTGGGTGCATGAGCGCATTTTCTGTTTGCGTATTTTTAAATTAAGCTTGTTTCAATTGAGCAAATGTTAAATTAATTAAAAGTTATCTAAATTTTGCACAATTCAAAACGTATTTTCAAAAAGAAAGAAAAAAGCGTCACTAAAGAGATAATTTTTTTCTTGTCTCTTGTGTTAGACTGAATGCTTTTTGCGTTGTGAAAATTGTAGAATTCAAAATTTGATTTACACATAATTATTTATTAAATATCAAGGATATATTTGGTCGCTTTGATGAATAGCTTTCTGGCCGTATGCTGAACAAATGTCTCTTGTGTGTTCAGACTAAATGAAAGTAATATTCCCTCAAGAAATTCATCACTTAAAGGACAAAATACTCCCTGTTTTTTTTTCTCATTTTAGACGCTTACGCGAAAACATTGGACATTGGAAATCAGCAAAACTATATACATTAGGTATTAAGTTTGTCATAAATTTCCAAGTTTGCAAACGTGCTAAGAGGTAATCTTAATTAAAAAAAATAAAACCGAGTGGAATGACAAAAAAAAATGTTAACTTTGCTATTTCTCAAGGGACAACGTTCATAACATTTAATTTAAGATAAAGACAGATAAGAAAATATACATTTTTAATTTACCTCCAGATACAAATGTTTATTAGACAAAAAATAGAACCCCGATAAGAAAACTGTAGTTAGATTGTTTACATCATCGTTATATATATTTGTTGTAAAATAGTTTATACTGTTTAAAATTATTATGCATTTTTAATTACATTTTTATGATGAAGATGTGTGATAAAGTTAAATGCTATGATTTACAATATAGACAAACAACAAAAGAATCGAAATTAAACTTATTTCTTGCTATAACAAATAGTATAAAAATGTGTTTTTTTTTCTTTAGAGGATCGATCATAAGAAATTTATAGTCACAAATGATCTTTACTTTGGAACGTGTGAACTTGCATTATATTTATTCCGAGACATTTGTAATTAGTATATATACAATCTGTTCGGAAAGTCAGGTTAGCGTTTAACGATCACTATACATGTACATGTATATGACTATCAATACATCTTGACTTAATATTAAACATGTATGACTATCTTAATAATATCAATGTGTGTAAGAAATAAAACGGTTACGATCATGAAACCCTATTCTAGTTCAAATGCTTGTTTCACACACATATTCGGGCACACTTGTATATCTTATGATAAAACAATATATACGGCCATTTTATTGACAAATTGATTGTCGTTATTATACATGTTGCTATGATTTTTCCCTGAAACATTGAAAGGACCTCAATTTATGGCTTCGGGTCCGTGAAAAGTGTTTTTTTCTGACTTGTCTGTCACTATAATGTAAGGAGATCCTCAATACTGAGCGCATGCATATCAATTCTTTCAAATAGGACTAACTTTCGTACAAATAATGTAAATTCATAAATGGACTTTGAATATGACTAAAATATATTATTTTGTATATTAATTTCTTTTTTCAGCATAGTTTATCAAATAAATACGAGAAGAATAGGTGCAAAAACAATAAAATTTATTGCGACAGCTATCTTGGATTTCAAAATTGCGGACAATTTCCTATGTTTTATTCACTGTATTACTATTAAAGTAAACAAGCACAAGAAGGCATTTTACTAGGCTTGTTTTCTTTTATTAGAAGTGCAGTGATACTTATTAAGACTTCCAAGGGGAATACTTTTAAAAAACGCCCTTTAAAACTAAAACTTTTTGGTGCAAAAGGTAAAAAATTTTTTTACCCCCAAAAACAAAGTAAATGAAAAGTCATATTTGGGTTCAATTTGTTTATTTTAGATGTTATTTTTATACTTCTAAAAATACAATGCCCTTTTTTTTTAAATCATTGCGATGTTTTTTAAAAAAAAACGCCCTGAGGGGGGATGTTCAAAAAGCTGTTTGGGCTGTTATCGTTAGAGGTCCCCTTGTTCAGTTAGGGGTAGTTGGGTATCACAAATTGGGGCTTAGATAATTCCCTTTTTTACCCCGACCTTTAAAAGGGTGAATTTAAATTTGGTTTTTGGGGGGCAAAAAGGGGTGGTTTTGGGAGTAAAAGCAAAAATGAAGTAAAACATCTTCACAAAATTTTCAGTAGAGCTTGTTTACCCCGGGCTGGTTTTCCCCTTTTTAAAATCTTCCATATCTGTCATTTTTGGATAGATTTTGAAATAAATTGCATTAATGTGTGGCACATTGATAAAATGTCATAAGAAAGACCCAGGTGCGAAGCTCAATTCCTCAAGTTAGACTTGAAAGTGCTTGAATAAAGATGTGCATTTTAGTATTCTGTCATTAAGAGATGGATTTTGAAATAGTTAAGCATAAATATATGGCATATAACGGATTGGGAAATGATGTCCTTTATATAATTACTTAATCTTCAAACAGGGATACCATGAAAATTGTTTGGTTATTGCTTATGTCAATGTCAATTGCGCAAGAACATGTACTGGGACGTGTAATGCTTAGGAGCCAATTCAACAGTCCAAAGATCAGGGTCAGTTCTATCAAGAAAGACAATTTTGAAAAAGTTCATAAGTAGGGAACCCGGTCAACAATTTTTCATGCACGACCTGATATTTAAAAAAGTCTCAGTATGAGCTTGTCCCTGTCTGTCCGTTTTTAATCCTGTCCATATCTGTCATTTTTGAATAGATTTTGAAATAAATTGCATTAATGTGTGGCACATTGATACAATATCACTAGAAAGACCCAGGTGTGAAGCTCAACTCCTCAAGTTAGTTTGGGGTCCGCCTGGGCTCCTTGCCACTGGTTCTTGTTGCTTGATCATATGGGGGTTGCGTTCATTGAACGCCGCCTTTCCTTGTTGATCTTGTTTATCATATTTTTTGTATTTCCAAAAGTAATATAGGAATCGCCATCCAGGCTGGCATTCGAAAAATATTTTTTTTCATAAAATAGACTACTTTCCTGAATAATAGAGTTTAATGTTTTTTTCTTGTAAGAAATATTTCCATATGGGGGGTTTTTTCCCATAGGGAAAAACCCCTTTTCAGGGGCTAGGGCCCCCGCTTCGTGCATGAGAATGGTTTTCATTTGCCCCTTTTTATGGTTTAAACCCCCAAAAAAGAAACCCTTGGGGGGTTTTTTTTTTTTGGGGGGCCCCCCCCCCTTTTGGAGAAAAATTTTTTCGTTTTATTTTGTTTTTCATGTGATAAATTAAAAAATCTATTTTAATTGCCCCGCAGGCGGAAGTTTGGGTAAAAATATTTTTAAAACTTTTTTTAATTTGGGGGTTTCCGGGGTGGTTTCCGAAAGACAAAAACGCGTAAATTTTGGGGGTTCAACTTGGGAAAAGGGGCGGTTTAGGGAAAAAGCACCCAAACAGGGGTTTTGTTTTACAGGGTTTAAATTTTTATAAACTAAATCATTTATAAAAGGGAACAAGGGTGGTTGTTCCCATCTATAACTTTCTCAATAATTGATGCCTTTTGAAATAATTCTGCATAAATATATGGCACATTGGGACAATGAGTCACATGTAAAACTCAGCTGATGACGTAAATCAAAGACCCAAAATCATGCTTTCACTTCAAAACAAAATATTTCCTTAAGTCTCTAAAAAGTCATTCATGGATGAATTAAAAATCATTTCGGGATAAATATGGCGCCTTTTTGTAAGACGACATGTAGCGGACAAACGTTCCAAGGTCACACTTGTATTTCAAAAGTCATGATATGAGAGTGCATTTGTGGCCAGGTACTTTGAGACAATTTGTCTTGAGTGAGAAAAGAATTATCGCATAAAGTAAGATTTAAGACATTAAAGGTCATATTTCATTTCATATAAATATTTTTGAAGGTCATGTCCGGTCATGAATTCTGTCATTCAATGGATTGATAATGGCGTAACTAGGCATACATTTGTGGCACAATAAGACTACTTGTAATGCTTAAACACTAGGTTGTTAGCTAGATAGGTCAATTTAGAACATTGATGGTTGTGTCTATATCTTTGTCATTTATTCATGGATGCTTTTTAAAATAATAAGAAATACTGTTGATATAAATAAATGCTTCTGAATGTTTCTATTTTTTGCAAAACTTGTAAGACTACATAACCATGCCTTCAATGTAAAAAATGGAGAAGAAGATTAACAAAGAAAGTTGGCATTCAATAAACAAAGCTCCAACACGACCCAGCAACAAAGGTAATGGATCCTGAGCCGAGCTTCGGAGACATTTCAAGTGGCACGCCCTTGTTTATCTTTGTTTTACATAAGTGTCAGGATAGTGCAAAAACAGTTGGTACACATTTTAGTGACTAAAATTACACCAAGAAATACCAAAGTATTTTTATGGAGTGATGGTTAAAACATATAAGATAAAATTACATCAAAAATATGTTATATCATAATGGAATAAGATACTCTTCAATTTCTTGAACGATAGCAAAGAACAAAATAAGTATGAAGATTTGAATATATCTTTGTCACTTGAATAATTTTAAAACATGAGATAGAATAAGGTGCAGCGTCCTTGGCAAAGTGACATAGTTATAATGTAGACGTTGATATTACATAAGACAATGATTTAAGACAAAACGCATGAAAATCTCGTATTTTCAGTTAAGTAAATAAAATTTAAAGACATAGGCTTCGACAGCATATATTTTACATGATTTAGTAGCAAAAAACAAAATGCTCTATCAAGACATTTTGTGTTAATACAAAAGTGTAAACAGCAGTAAATCGTCAATATATTAATTGCAGAATTGGTATCAATTAACTGTCTAATCTTCTTTGCATGTACCATTATCGAATCCCGCGGTAGACCTATAATGTTTTACTCTATATTATTCATTAACCGTAAGACAGTGCAAGCTCGTAGACTGTGTATGGTTCATGTTTGCGATTCCTTTTTTTTTCAAAGTGAAAGATAAATAAATATAGATTAAATAACTTTACAATTTAATTGAGTTTATTTCAACTAATAAATAGATGATCTGTTTTTAACCATGTCTAGGCATGTTTAAAGTTTGAGTGATAAATACGACCCTTTATAAAGTAGGAATAACACAAAAATAAATAAATTCAATTTTTTTTTTTTTAAGTTGGACATTATGATGAAAATGAATTGTAATTTTTTAACCAATAAAAATAATGTGTACTGGTAATGATCTGATGTTCTCAAACGAACTGATTAAAATTTTAATTGCTATGGTAAAGTTAGATTGTTTTTTTCAATTGATTGGATAATAAAATTTTCTTATGAATTGGCTGGAAAAATTAATTAATAATTGATTGGCCCCTCTGTATTTTTATCCCCCCACCCCATCTCATTACATATTCACACATTTGTGGCTGCTTGTAAGTACTATGCACTATCAAAACAATATCTGAAGGGACAGTAAGTCGCTGACCAAATTATGTTAATATTATGTCAAATATTTCCAGTTATCAACTGTGGATTGGTGCAAGACTTGTCTTTTTTAAGGGGCTAAATGGTTCAATTAAACAGGACATTGTTCCTACATGCACCTAAGTCTAAGCATCCATTTTGCAGATTAAAAGTCCCACTAAGACATTATCAAAGACAGCCATCTGACCTTATTTCACCACAGACTCTAAAGGTTTTTAAGCCACTAAATAATGTTACACTTTTTTTGCAATGTTAGTCTTTGACGATGCACTTTTTCAGCTATACTGCTAATTATTTTTTTTCCCTTTTCAAATTTTAATAAACGGAGATTTTGTATTATTTTATTCTAATTAAAATTTTCACACATTTATAGTTCTTTTGCTTTGTTTTTCATTGGGAAAAACTAGGTGTTCAAATTATAGCCCTCACAACCTTAACAAAAAATTGGGAAGCAAGTAAAATTTTCCATGGGGTCTACGTGACTTTGCCAGGCTGTTTGTTTTATTTTAATTTTCTGGAAAATCTATAAATAGTCTCATGAAAAATACCCTTAAAAATGGTTAATGTTACAGGGACAGTTGTAAATTTCTGGAACAATTTAATTAGAAAAATGTCCAATAATGGGTTTATAAATTAGACCAGGTCAATACTCTTTTTACAGGGAAATGACCGACCCGCTTTTAAACCGGTATTATTAAGAAAGGGGCTAACAAGTCCCTTTTCACGGTATTTAGAAGAAATAGGGTAAACATGGCAAAGCTTGGGTTTATGGGGGGTAAAAAGGGGTACTTTTTTTCCTTTTTTCAAATTTCTACTTGTTTTTTATTTTTTAAAAATTAAACCCCTTTGAACTTACGCAAGTCGGAAAGTGTCGCCCTTTTAAACAATATTTCTTCAGGAGAAATTTGGGCTTTGGGCAAAAAAAAAAGTATGAAAAAATTTAAAAAAAGGGGAATAATTTAAAATTTTAAGAAAAAGAAAAGTACCATTTTTTGTTTTCACTTGGGGACTTCGGGGGCAAATTTTAAAACAAAGGGATTTCCAAGTTTGAAGTTTTAATCCCCACTAAATTTTCCCTTTACTTTTGGGTCCAAAAAAAGTTAAGGGGGCAGGACGACGCCGGGCAAAAGAAACCCGCAGACCAAAGTAAACCCCCATATGTTTGGCCTTTTTTTAAGGCCCAACAAAAAAGGAGGTCAAAAAAAAGGAAAAAAGACTCCCTTTTTTGGGTTAGGGTTTTTTCAGTAGAATATATTTATTAAAAACTGGGAATGACAAATCCTTAATTAAACACAAAAATTACAAGCAGCCCTTTTAATTTCTTTCCCCAAACATTTTCTCCCCCGCCCTTTTTTAAACTATTTAAACGATTATTGGGATAGCTTCACCGTGATGGGTTTTTCATTATTCCCGTATATCTTTTAGGGTTAAATTTTTCTTTACAAATTTGGGAAACCCTTTTTGGCGTTTTTCCCCCCAGTAAAAATTTCCCAAATTTTTTCCCAAAAAAAATTTTTATTTTTTTTTCCTTTTTTAAAAAGGTTTTAAGGGATTAAATACATAAAAAAGGAAAAAAAAATAATTTTTTTCCCTTTTTTAACCAAAAGAAAAACCAAAAATTTTTTTCCAAAAAAATTTTAAAAACCCTTGGGAAAAAAACTTTAAAAAAGGGGGGGTTTTTTTAACATGGGGGCCGCCCTTTTTTTTTTTGTTTTTTTTCCGTACGAAGGGGACTATTTTTTCCCGGAAAAAGGGAAAAAGCTATCAAAAAATATCATTTTTTTTTGGTTATTTTTTTTTTTTTTTGTAAAGTAAAAAAGTATAAAATAAAATTTTTTCAAACCCCCAAAACATTTTTAAAATTTTGTACTGCAAAAAAAATAATACTTTGCATTTTATGATAAAAATTAATAAGGAAAAAAAGATGTTGCTGGGGAAATTTTACTAAAGTAGTTAAGCAAAAAAGTATGTATAACAAAGGGTTTTTTTGTTTTTCAAATTTTTAAATTTTTTTACCAAATTTTTGGGTTTTTTTTTGTATATTTTTTCAAACCCCCTACCGCATTTCCCGGTTTTTCCCCTTTTCCCAATTTTTTAAAAAAAAAACTCCCGCCCGAAATTCCCCAATTTTCCCTGGGCATGGGTTTATGTTTTCCCCCAAAATTTCCTTTTTAAAAAAATTTTCCCCGAACTCTTTCAGGAAAAAAAGGTTTTTAAAATTTACGGGGTTTTTTTTTAAAAAAAACCCAAAAACCATTTGAATTGCCACTTTGGGTTTTAAGTGGGTTCCCGATTTTTTTTTCCCCCGAATTGTGAATGGGTCCGGTACCACTACCAAAAAAAATTTTTTGAAAAAAAGTTTTTGTTTCTTAAAAAATTGTTTAATTTTTTTTTAAATTTAAGGGTTGTTAATATCTCATTTAAGGCCCGTTTAAAAACTTTATAACATGGGTTTTCCCCGTGGTTTATAGAAAAAATTTCAGTGATAAAAACTTTGGTTTAAATTTTCCCGTTTTTAAACAGTGATATTTTCCACTTTTTAAATTTCCCCTGTTTTTTAATTTAAGCCCCCCACGTTGTTTCAGGGGAAAAAACAAGCGTGCCAGAACTGGGTAACCAAAATTAATGATGTTTAAAAGTAAATGAAAAAGTTCCCCGTTGTAAATTTTTATTTTTGGGGGGGGTTTTTATTCAGACTTTTTAGGGATTAGATTTAATTTTCTTTTCTTAAAAATTTTTTCATTTTAATAAAAAGAAAAAGTTGTTTAGTTTTGAGAAAAATTCCAAATATATTTCACCTTGGGGTTTAAAAACCAAAAAACTGCGCCACTCGGGTTTAAATACCTTTTGGTGCTCAAAATCTTTCTCACTCGGTGAAATATATTTTCCCATCTTACATGAAATAAACAAAATTCCCCTTATAATTTTTTTTTAATTTTTGTAATATTTACTGTTACAATTTTAATTTTGTTTTCAGAAAAATTTCCAAAACCTTTTTTCAGTAATTGATTTTTTCCCCCGAATTTTCATATTTTAAAAAGTATTTAAATTTTAAAAGGGCGAATGCACCTTTTAAAAACACGTTGACCCAAAAGCAATTTTTTAAAAATACCCCAAAACACAACAGGCAAATTTTTTGCATCCCTTATGAAAGAGAGGCCCAAAAATACGTTATTTAAAGGCCTTTTAAATTTAAACAGAATTGTGGGAAAATTTTTTTTCCCGAAATTTTGAAAAGGGTCCGTCGGACCCCCGGTTTTAAAAATTTTGAAGGGCCGTTTTTTTTCCAATTTTTGATTGTGAAAATGGGTCCCCTTAATTTGGGGACCACTTATTTTTGGGGAAAAAACCCCTGAATATTTGGGGTATGGGGAAATTTTTGGGGGGTTTCCGGGGGGAACCTTAATTTATGAAGAAAGGGGCGAAAATGATTTTGGGTCGATCTTATTTTTTATAGTTTAAATTAAAAAGGGAAAGTAGACATGGTTCAAAAATAAATAAAGTATTTTTATCATCATTTTTTAATATTGTCAATTTCAATAAAATTATAGCAAAAAGTCATTTATGGGAATTTTTTTAAGGGAAAAAACATCGGGCCTTTAGAGGTGGGGATATCAAAATTTTTTTAACACCGGTTTGGAGTTTTTTTTATGCGTAGGAAATTTTCCCCCGAAGGCCCCTAGGCCTTTAGTGGGGTTTTAATTTTTTTTGCCTCAAAACAAAAACCGGTTTTTAAATAGCCGATATTTCCCCCTCAGGGGCAATTTTTATTTTTGATTCTATCACAGTTTTGGGTTTATGGGCAGTGACTTGAAAATGGCATTTTAAACCCCGGTTTTTTTGAATTCGTGCATTTTTGGGGACGAGTTGACATGTTGATGACGTGTAGACCCCAAAAATAGGGGACAATTGACCCCCTAGGTGACAAAACTGACCCCAGGGCTAGTTGAGCTGGCATTTTTTTTTTTCAGCATTTCCCAAACCCCCTTTATTTTGAGGGTTTTAACATACCCGTGACTCGAAAAAGAGCCAACCCTATCGTTGGCCCGATTTTAAACTATTTTTTAAACCATCGTCATAAAAAATGGT
>NW_026858122.1:0-41599 GCF_026571515.1 Ruditapes philippinarum
TAGGACTGGTTGCTTCCAGGAACGGATTCGAGAGTGTTTCAATAAGCTTTTAGCTTCCAACACAATCGAACTAAAATAAATTTGTATAAACCAAAGGGCAATGTGTGATTATTTGTACTTAGATAAAATCAATTGCTTTAAATCAACTACAGTTTTTTTTTCTATCACAGGCTTAATTTTTAAAGATTCGGTGTGCAAATTTCGAATAAATCTTACCTCAGAATTGTTCGTTTGTCTTTCCCTTTTGTCATGTCCAACATAATCCCCGCACGCAGTATCATGACAAACAGGACCCAATTCGCCTAAAACAAACACAAAAGAATACTACAAAACAAAATCAAGAAAAAAGGGCAAATAGGTGAATCATTTGAAAATGAATGGAGGGATTAAATCGTTCCGCAACTGAAATGGGCCTACATGTTTAAATAGAGTAAAAAGTCTATTTATACATTTCATTACATGTTTTTAATTGGACCTTGCTATCCATGGCAAAAATTATATGTTCCGCAACTGAAGTACATGTGTAAATAGAATTAGAAGTCTATTAATACATTACATTACGTGCATTTCCATTAGACCTTGCTATTTTGCATAAAAGGTATACCAAAAATGAAATAATTAGACTATTCTTATACAAACAAAACTAAATATCAATAATTAATGGGTTATGGTTTTGTTCCTATACTAATGGCTGTTAGTAATGATTGTCAGACTAAAGGATTGCTTAAGATAATCAATGATTTCTTTCTTTTTTTCTTGGAAAAAAAATATTGTATCGTCACAAACGATACAATACGGAGCAGCGTTTGATAACCATTGTGCGTCATACAAAAGACGTAAACGCCTATTAGAAACTACAGTATGGAAATGCTCGTCATCGGCGGTAGCAAAAAGCAGAAACAAAATAAATGAAAATTGCAGACTCGATTTTATTTGAGTCTGTTTATGAGAGATAATGTTAAGTGCGAGTTCTCTCACACCCCTTAGCACCAGCTTTAAAAGCGGAATTCAATCTTTAGCATTAAATGATTAAAATATATATTTACCACTTGAATCAGAAAGACAGGAAACAGGAACGCCATTCGCGTGTTTCTTTCGGATGGCAGCCAACACCTGAAGGTAAATTGATATGTTTTTTTTTTCTTTTTCACTTCAACACTCCTACATCTCAGTTGTACTTCATTTGTATTAATAAGGTACATTGGCATTATTTTAACAGTTACAATGTTGCACTTAGAAATGCCGTTAAAAGTCAACTTTCTATGATCATTGTAAATACTAGTAGCATATGTTGCGATAGTGAACAATTAATCTGATTGAGTATTGATTTTATATAACAATATACGATAAGTTTTTATTTAGAAAACTCTTTCTTATTTAGACATATTGCAATGAATGTTACCAAAAATGGTCTTGCATTCTTATTAATATTATGAATTAAATGTAGACGATATGAATTATTTTTGAACGTGTTTTCTTATGGCTATATTACAACGAGAAACCACAAAGCAGAGTTCAGTGAAAAATAAAAATGAGCGCACATTTCGCATCATTTTGTTTATGAATTGCGCGACAACTCTTACCTCCCCTAGCATCGGGTTTATTTAAGCAGTATTCGCTCTCAAACACTTTAAATATTAAAAACAATAACCACGAAGGACCAGAAGTTATAAAACATTGAGACAAGTACGGGGTATCATTTTGCAGTTTTTGAAAAAATATATTAAAAATTTTACGATTGTACATGATCCTACAGATTATTACGTCACTTCCCGTGACTCATAAAGATCATACAGCGTCTATGTTAGAGCTATGAGATAGAAAAACCTATGGTGGCTGATTCGGAACGCTTTTGTGCGTCGTGTTGGCGCTAGCGACAACAGCACAAAGCGCAAAACGGACTTTCGTCTTGTCGTCCTGTCGCTAACGATGTACTCCAAAGGCCAAATCGAAGGATTGGCTTATAAGCCAAGCGACAGGGCGACATAGCGCCGTACGACAACGCGCCGTTTGGCGTGCTTCGCTAGGGACAGGACAACAAGACGAAAGCGCGACAAATCGCCGTTTGGCGCTATGTCGTGTTGTCGCTAGCGACAAGACGAAAAGGCGATAACGATATAGGTTGCGTTGTCTCTATCGACAACGCAACGTGCAATGTATCAAATCAGCCACCATAACAACCGATGTCATCGCGCCACTTTCTATAACGTACAATGAAACGGAAAGTGGCACAATCTTCCGAAATCATTCGTTTTGAAAGAGAATTGAAAATCGTGTCTTTTACCGTAAAGGTTAACTTTACCTCTCCTCCGACGCATACAAGTCTCCGCTAAACATTGCGGTAGCAATGACAACTAAAGCCGGCACAATCCAGATAGTGAATACATACACTCCTCTTCGTCGGCATGTCTCGACACACATAGGTGCAAACTATAGGGGAAAAAGTTAAGTTTCACCTAATGCATGGATATACTTTTGCTACCTTTATGACACATTATTGTACGTATAGCGCTACTTTATTCAGTTGTTTAACATTCAAAATGCCATAAATCCATTATTCAAACACTTTTAAACTTTTAAACACATGTTTGACATTAATTTTTCTAGAGAATTTAAAAAATATTGATTTCTGAGGCATAATGTGTCTATATATACAAGGTAGTTTCATCTGAGTACGGTCGAATCAAAAGAAAGAAAAAAAGAAAGACTTTGAATTGGTTGTGGATATCAGAACAGAAACAAAACTGATAAAGAATTGACTCTGATGATTGGCAATATTTTGGGGAAAGAAGACTTTTAGAAAAATGTTAACAAGAAGTTCATGTAATTGACATACCTTTGACCAAAGGTGGAGTGCGTGTGCAAACGATGAAAAATGCACACACATGAAGAAGTAGTGAATGACGCAAGTGGCTATCTTACACATATACTGAAAAGGAAATCACATAATAATAATAATAATGATAATGTACGAAATATGAGAATGTATTTATCAATTATAAAATATGACAGCCTTTGGATGAGATTGAAAAATCACGTGAATGTAACACGAGTGACTTCATTTTTTTCTTATTCAAAACAAGCAAATAATTTTAAACACTGATAAAGTATAAGTAAAATATGAATCATGTCGATTGTGCCAGCAACACTATTTGACCAAAGATAATCAGACAGATTAATATAATGCAAAGGAAGAAAAAAATCACTGGAAGCAGACTGACATCACTATATTTTGGCAGACACACTGAATAAATCTATACTCAAGTGGCAATATTATATCAAAATTTGATTTACTGCAAGTTTACATTAAAAAAAAAATTGACTGTATTAAAAAAATATATATTAACAAATTTAGCGTCACTGCATATTGAATAACTTGCTAATGTGTTAGCTAGCCCAGATACGATTATCTTATTGCATTTACTAATGTTATGTCTTGGAAAATGTGCGGTTAATGTTTAAAAATTTACTTAAAGAATGCTGTCTGGCGAGAACTGGAAACTTTCTCATTGAAAGAAACGAACTTGCACAATATTGTACAGATACATGAAGTTGAAATTAACTTAATTACAAACACTGTTTTTGCATAATTTAAATCAGTGATTTTCATTCTTCAAAAAAAATGTGATTACGTATATTGTCACGAGTTCTTTAAAAGGGAGGTAATTCAGTTATTACCGGTTCAGGGTATCCCGTGTTTTCTGACCCGATAAATGAAATTTGTGCGGCAATCAGAACAACACACATATTGCTTGTAATGAACATCCCATCACTCCGTATTCTGAAACAAACATACATGATTATCCGACCGATTAGACTAAGATACAAACTATATTATTATATATGTCTAGTCAATCTCTATGCAGTGATCTCCCCGTATTTTTTTTTTTGATAAAGTTCCTTATCAGGGGAAGTAACTGCTGAGAGCCGCTTGATTTAGCAGCGCAAAATGAGGCTCATGACGTAAAACATGACAACAGACACAAACAATAAATTATACATGTACATTTTGTATTAGTTTTCTCAATTTAAGAATGATTTTGATTTTTTTCTCAAAGTTAGAACTGCTTCTTGGCTATCTGTCGTACTGGGATGCTATCAAGTGCTGTTCACACGAAACATTATTTCTGTCTGGTTTATTTTATTATTTTTGCATTTAATTCGCTTTGATGCGTGTTTTGTGTTCTGTGTATTTATCTTGCTTTGATTTAGGACATAGTCTTTTATAATTTATTTGGATATTAAATAAACAATTATTAGCAAGTAGTATCTTAGTTCAGGGCGCCTTTTATAACAACACGGTACATAGCAAGACGTTTGTGTAAGTTATAGCAATTTTAGAGTATACCATAGTAATAGGGACTTATTATAAGAAATACGGTACTTGGCAAATAATAAAGAGCGCTTATTATAGGAATTGCAATTTGACAATGAGTAAAGGGCGCTTAATTATTATAAACAAAATACGGCACTATGCAATTTGACAATATACCATAGATAATGGCGCTTATAATAGAGAAAACGTTACTTACGGTAATAAGCAAAGAAGACTGAGAATTAGGACACAGCATACCATAGACATTGCACCGCCGACTTCGGATATAAGAGTCATGTGATCCAAATCATCGATAGACAACTGTAAAAAAGACAATTTAAGTTGTAATAGTCGCGCGATCTAAACCGTCGGCAGACACTTTAAATATACTGTACGTAACTCTATTTTTTATGGTTTTATATCATAAATATGATGCTCAAAAGAAGATTTATCAATGTTGTAAGTTCCAAAAAAGCATTATTTGTAAAGATATTACCGAATTTACATTTCATGTTAATAAAGGGAGATAATTAAAAATTTATTTTTGATAAAGTCAAAGCCAAATTTTTCAATAAGAAATGAATGCATATATCTTAATAATTACTTATAATGCGAATAAATATTTGCAGTACATATTAATTATATTCTTGGATATTTGAAAATTGTTTTAGAAGAATAATTATATTCAAATCCTAATTTGAAACATACAGTATCTTAAAAAAACACTGGACTAGTTAGGATATTAGAATCATCGGAAGACAACTGCAAAAAGACATTACAAGTTTTGAGATAAAGGTCGTCAATAGACCTTTCTACGACGCAGTCCGTTGCTATGAAAAATTGACCGGAATGAGTATTTTCTCGCGCATGCGCAATCTGCGTAGGGCAAAAAAACAAAGCGCCATACATAGAAATTTATTAGAAATTCATAGACAATTCCGAGTTAGGTTAAGCAAAAAAAAATAGAAAATTATATAAAATAGCTTTTAATATAAACACAAAAGATACCTTTTTAGCTTTGTGGCCAAGATTGCCGTAAAAAGGCACGGAAAAGACGATTGTTTAAGACAGAACTTACTTGGAAAAAATACAATATTGAACAAATATCCTGGAATGTAATAAAAATCATAAATTATAAAAAATGATTTTTTTAATTTCGATTGATTTAAAGTTTTAAGGTAACGTTAATGAGATCAAGTAGGCATTTTTCATTTAGTTTTTCTTATCACAGAAACAATGCTCAAACAAAACGTTTATTTATCAGTAGTTCCTACAATTTCTTCACTTACAATAAAAAAGAGAAGAAAAAAAAACAACATTAGAAAAGACACACAGAGAAAAAATAATTGAAAACAACACATATTCCGCTATAAGCACGTTTTATATACATGCACATGTATATTTCGATAATTCTTAATTCTACAGAAAATCTGTTTTACGTGCTATCAAAAAAAATCTAACTATCTTACCTTGGTATCATTGTGCAGCTGCATTAGAAATGCATAAAACGCCATCTTACAATCTGTAAAGAATTCAACTTTGTCTCATGAATTCACAACGAAAAGTCCAGTCGGATGCTGAAACAACACCGCAATATTCTCAAAAGAAAGTTAAAACAAAGTCAACAATTAAGTTAGTTCTCGAACGAAATAAGATAGCTTTAATTATTGTCGGTCGTGCCTTCTGGTAAAACATGGCAGCCACCGATTATGGCCGTTCCTTAAATATGATGATCATAATTACATGTAATTTGACACAAAAAAAATGAATCTTAGCAAATGTGGTAAATGGTTTTGCATGTTATGAGATTTCAAATATGTTTTTATAAAATTTAGGAAAAAATAACTAATTATTTTACCAGGAGAAACACAAAGTCCGCTGTCGTTAAAAAAGACGCCTGGTGAATGCGTGTGCAAAGAATTTTTCATTATATTTATATATTGCAAAAGACTGTAAAACATATGATTTCGTAAA
Organism: Ruditapes philippinarum; assembly: GCF_026571515.1. NCBI lineage: Eukaryota > Metazoa > Mollusca > Bivalvia > Venerida > Veneridae > Ruditapes > Ruditapes philippinarum. The sequence goes on from NW_026858122.1 coordinate 6,290, forward strand.
ATTATCTTTCGCGAAGAGTGAGTCTAATTAATAGGAAAGAACGGTTACGACTTTTCATCTCCGTGAATTTACAATTTCAACTTCACGATTTCAAGTTCATGAATTTACTATTTCATTTTCATGAATCACGATTTCAACTTCATAAATTCTCGATTTCAACTTCACGAATTCACGATTTCAATTTCCCGAATTCACGATTTCAATTTCCCGAATTCACGATTTCAATTTCCCGAATTCACGATTCCAACTTCGTGAATTCGCGATTTCATCTTGATTTCCTCATAATGAAGTTGAAAATAAATCGTGAATTCGTGAAGTTGATATCGTAATTCGTGTAGATGAACCCGATGAAATGTCTAAACCGTTTTTTTTTTTGTTGTTGTTTTTTTTTGTTTTTTTTTTGTATATTCATTATAGTACCGACGATAATTGGATGTATACGAGACAGATCCTTTGAATATTGCTAATACTAATAAAAGTGTTTGTCTTCATAGATTTTGTCTTTTTTTTGTCTTTAAACCTTCACAAATTGCTTCTTAAGATAGAAAGATATAAGCCATATGAATATGATATGCATATATACATGTACTTGTTAAACAAAGTAAATTATTTCTATAGACAAATACGAAGAAAACGCTATTCAATCGTGAACAGAGTAGAATCATAATGAGTCAACGCTTTTCATTTATGATTAAAACAACAATTGTGAATAAAAAAGAATAAAAAGAATGAAATGCTATTCAATTGATTCCCTGTCAGCTAGGCTACACATTTTTCTCACCCTGTGAATAAAAAAGAAAAAAAAAGAAATTCTTACAAGAAAGCTATATTTCACAGTAATTCGCAACTCTTGATCTTGAAATTACGTAGAATAGAATATTGATTGTTGAATGCTTGTATATGAGGTACGCTTCGAAATTGATGATATAAGCTTATGGGCGGGTTCTTGCAATCACGCAAAATTTAATTAATTAAGCGAAAAGTCTCGGAGCTTTACGGATCGATATAGAACTGCATCGGCCGTGTACGCCAAAGTATTTATCACAAACCAGTCACGATATTTGCGGGATAAGATTGGGATCTGACATATTCATTTCCTGTCAGAAAATATTTTTTTATTTGAACAGGTTATTAGTAGCAGAGATTTTAAATATACGTACGTTCTACTATATAAAAGCAGCATGTTCAATTCATAATATTTTATTACTTTAATAAATGCCTTTTAAAATTTTCTTGAAAATTAGCATGAATCTGAAGGCTTTAAGAGCGAAAATTACTTAAAACATATTTATTCTAGCTCAATTGCGGAATAAGTTCTTGCGACTTAAATTAATCACTTTCGTGTCCAGTTACTGGAACCAACCATGGTCATGACCCGTGTAGGGCTGGAACCCATGATCTCTGGGTTGGGAGGCAGACACCTTAACCACTAGGCCTCCGCTCCGCTTATAAAAATAATAATAATAATAATAATAATAATAATAAATAAATAAATAATGGGAATAAGAATATTAATAAATAATAATAACAATTATAAATAATAAAAACTGTGAGAGGTTACTTACTCAACAAATGTTCAAACAAAAAAATGCACGTAGAATTGGTTCCGCTATTTACATGTATTGAAATAAATGATGTGTTGGCATTACTAGTACTTGAATCGGGATTCGTGGATAACAAGCAGTTAGAATTTTTTTTATTTTGTCACCGTTTGTATCCGTTTGTAGATACACATAACGACCAATAACAATGCACTATATATATCTAACATATAACTTAGGAATTTGCATGGATATAAAATGTCAAGTTGTTTATGTAACAGGATTTATCAGGTATTTAAAGTTAAGATGAAAAGAAGGCGAGGCTCTAAAAAGCTATCGCGCTCTTTGACAACAATTCCGTGACGATTCTAATCAATTTATAACATCAGATACTTGTTTTGTATTCTATTTCTCGTGTTTACATTTAATTTTTATGTGAATAATAAAATAGTTCAAGAGAAATCTGTTCGTATTAATCCTCTTTCTACGCCTGAGGTTTATCTCAGTCACATCGATCGACACTTTAAAGATCATATGGCGACTTCCCAGCTTTACTGATGGAGGAAGCTCTAAGTCCCCCTCCGTACGTTATTTTAGACGTTATTTAAAGTCGTGTGCGAGCGGACACCTCAGTAGAATAACCAACATTCCGTAAGCTAGCTCGAAAACTTCCTCACATAAAAGAATCTACAGTGAAGGGCAAATGGTTCGAAGTCGCGGACGTCTCTTCATCTCAAGTAAGCTGATATAATATGCAACCGGGAAGAGTGGATCCTTCAAATATTCAGCAACAAATATATATTGTGGCGTACATGTAAATCAAAACTGTTAACTAACGACATATTTCTGATATAATTCAATATATATGAGCATCAGCTAGTTAATCATTTTCGCTTGTATTCGTATTTATATAATTGTAGTGTCTATTCTCACTATATATATAGTTTACCATTATAGTAGACATATGTTTAAAGCAGAATGTTTTTATTGTATATGTAGGCTCACGGTCTATATACACATGTTTATATTTATTGCTATTGTAATGCACCAGATAATAAATATTGACTTTGTACCACTTGTTACATGTTCGAGGAAGTGCGAAAATCAGCGTGAACCGTTATGCCCTGTTAATGCGGCGGTTTTGTTTTGGCGCCAAAATCGGCGGATAACTTTTTGTGTTCTAATAATTATTGTAGTTCTGGGGCTTTTAGTGTGGACTGTCCATGAAAGTCGGGACATTTACCAGAGATTTGAAGTTTAAAGTGTCCACAATTCGTTTGGGGTATTGCCATGGATGCAAATGACTGCATGACGCATATAATAAATCTTAAATGCAATGTGTCATTCATTTCTCGTTTTTCCCCTGTGATTTTTTTTAAATATACACGTTTGCTAATCATTGTTAAATCTGAGTGATGAAGTTGATTCTTTTCATTTTTTCACAAGTCATAATAACCTGTACTTCGTGTTTTTATTTGATATGTTTTCAATCAGGTATACATATAAGTTATTATTATATAGAATTAATATAATTATACATGTATACCTGTTTCAATACACGTTGTTTTCTGTCAACCTGTTTCAATATTCATCTTATGCTTTGGATTTTAGAAGAGTTTATCCGGCCAAGTTAGCATGTAAACCAGCAGTTTTGGTACATGTATGTTTTTTGGAAACTTTTATAGGAATAATAATAATTCAATATATAGTAATATACGCACATGTATAGCGCTAGCTAGTTTCAGCTAGAAACATAGATAGCATTTATCTTATTTACATCTATTTTAACTGTACATACTACTGGTTTATTGAAATATTTCCTTAATTTGTCAGTGTTTGATTACCGCTTCTCATTAATCCCTACTGTATAGAACCTATTGAGCAAATTTTATAATGGTAATCGCTGTATCATTCATCGCAAATCTATACTAAGCTAGTACAATTCAATTTGTGAAATTTCTTGCGAGCACAGGAAGTAGATGAGTTTACCCAATGTGAATACGGTTCACTCAGTACACCATTAATGCACGTGGCAGTTATATGTATATAAGTTGTGAGAAAACAGCGATAAAAATAAATCTTTCAAAATCAGAGACTAAATATATGCAGTAGATCTAAATCCTTACTATGTAAAGAGATGGAAAACATTTAGTGGTGTTCAACTACCGGAAGTAAATGTCTACTTTCATTTTCAGATGAAAACTGTTGTCAAATGTACTGTTTAGATGGCGATCTTTCAGAGTCAAGGAATTCAAAACGAGAGGTGACAGTTTATTGTTATGAAGAATGAGCTTTTCATCAATTTGTTGATGTCTTTATCTGTGTAATTTATGAAAATTTCAGCACATATATGAAGAAATTTTGAGGCCGATTTATCCGCCCCCATTTCAGTTGATATTAACTGATTAATGATAAACAAAAGCCAGAGCAGTTTTGTGAAAAAATTTAAATTTGAGTGACCGTTTAAATCGGGTCCAATATAAAACGGGGGTGGATTTAAACAATTTAAAAATTTCCAAGTTTTGGGAACTACCAGTAAATGAAAAAAAATTAATTATGTCATATCACAGATTTTGAGTCTTAACTTAATTGCCAAACCTCAGGTTAATTTTTAGTATTTAAATTAGAAATTGGAGGGCCTAGAAAATCCCCCAAAAGGTCCCAAAAAGAACAGGTACTGAAACCGTACTGTAAACCTTAACTTTTTATTTTTGTACGTTAAAGTTTCTAAATTTTGTCTATCATTAAAGCAAGGGTTTGTGAAGAAATTAAATTTAACTGAGCAATGATTTGTAACATTTCTTTGAAATTGATCATCTTTTTTAAAACATCGATTTTTAAAGAATTTTAGGCAAAAAATGGAAATAAATTTTTTGGGGTTTTTAACCCAATATAAATAACCCAAAAAACCCAAAAGGAAAAAAATTGTTTTTAAATTATAATGGTTAATAAAAATTTTTTAAATTTAAAAATTAAGGCGATAATTTCAATTAAAAAAAATTGGGTTTTTAAATGATGTTTAAGAAAAAAAGTTGGGGAGGGAAAATTTAAAAAAAATTGTATTTATTTTATTTCTAAAGGAAAACATTACGAAATTTGAAAAAAACATTGAGGGTTTATAATTAATTTTACCCGGGGGGTCATTACGGGAAAAGCTACCCTTTTCTTTTTGCTTTTAAAATTTTTCTTGATTCAATTTAACCTCCAAGTTAAAAACATTTTATTTCTAAAATTAATTCAAAAACCTCCCGGGGAAAAATTTTGTTGTTTTAGTTCTTATTTACTAAAATTAGCCTTTTGTTTAACCAGGGATTTTTTTTGAAATTTTGGAGTTGTAATCTCCAAAGTTTATCCAAGAGAAAAAAAAAGTTTAAGTTTTTTAGATAGGTTTTTTAATTTTCCATTTTTTGGAGACAAAAATTTAAAAATTTTTTAATTAGGGGTTTTTTTAAAAAAAAAACTAAAAATATCCTTGTGTCCTTTTTAAAAAAAATCCCTTAAAAATGTTGAAAGGGGGTTTCGCCTGAAGGGAATTTCCCTAAATTTTAAAAAAAATGTTTTATCCTTTGTACAAGAAGTGATAAAAAAAGAAACGTTTGACAAAGAAGAAATTTCCCTTTTACAATGTTTTACTTTTATATTTTGTTTGATCCAAAAGCAAATTATTTGTTTCAAGTGAAAAACAAAAACAAAATATTGCCACCTAAGTTTTTATGGTGTAACTTGCCCTTTTTTAATAAATTTTTGTTTTTCTTTAAAAATTCCTGTAAATAATATTTGGTTTTCAAAATTTTTTAAGAATTAAAATTTAGGGCTTAAAAAAATTTAAAACAGCCCCCCCTTTAAATTTTGGGAAAATTTACATAGATTTTTGCAAAGACTTTTAAAACAATTTCTGGAATGTAATTAGTTTTAAATTTTTTGAAAAACCCCCTTATATGGGTAAAAACCATTAATTTTTTTTATTTAATAATTTGGGAAAAAATACATATTTACTGTTCAGGGAATAAAAGAGTTTATAATTCTTATAATATAATTGTATTCAGTAAAAAAACCCTTTTTTGTTTAAAACATTTTTTTTGTTAAAGGGGGCAATTTTGGTTAATATTTAGGGAATTTGATCAAAAATGTATTTTGTAATTTGGTTATTTTATAATGGATTTCTTGCCCTTTTTTAACTACATTTTTTGTAGTTATGAAAGAAAAGGAACTTTAAATGAAAAATTGGGGCCTTATATTTTCATTTTGCCTTAACTTTATTTTTTTAAATTCCCAAGCAATTAATTTAAATAAAAAATTTTTTATCAATTAGCTAAAGTTTTCACCACATTTAGAGTTTAAAAAGTTTTTTTTTTCCCCACTTTTTCTTTTAATTTAATTTTTTTTAAAAATTGGTTTTTTTTATAATTTAAAAATTTTTATTTTTTTGAAAAATTAAAACAAAATTCATTTCTTGTAAAATAAATTCCCACGAATTGTGGCTGAGGGGTAACGCCTCGAAGATTTGAGGCATCAGAATTGCAGCCACCTTGTATCCCCTGTGCAAGAGGTGACTAAAGAGTCTATGTATCAGTTTGATCCAATAGGTGATGTCTCAGGTTTTGACCCATAGTGTTGCTCTTGACATTCGCCAAAATCATCTTTCCTGTTTCGGCGCCATATGATCTTAGTTGTATAGGTGCACAGTGAAACCAAACAAAAACAGGGAACATATGATGCCACTTGTTTTCTATGTTGAATAACCATTATGCCTTTCTTTTATTATAAATCTAAGTTTTCTAAGTTTTCCGGTGAAAGTAGAGTAATTCTTTCTGGTGAAAATACAATTATTTTCACTTGGAGAGTAAGGAACGTGCATACTCATATTCATATACTTTGAATTCATTCACTATTTTACTGGCTTGCAGGGAATACCAAACAAAAAGAAAAAGTTTTAAATGCATATCATAATAACTAATCTGTCTATTTCAGTCAACAAAGAGGTCACTTGAAGATTTGTTCTAAATCAGTTGTGTTTGTTCCAAAGGAAGAGCAGTTCCCTGTAATTAAAGTGAGTTTCAATAGACAAGATTTTTAGTGAAAAAAATTAGTTTTGCTAAATTTATACTAAAAAGTGCTTATATTGCCCTTTAGTTCATATCCTTTCACACTTACTTTTTATGTTGGCCATTGAAAGAAAAGGATGAGCATTCCTATGCACTTAGGCTTTATATAGTTCTCATTCCTATGCACTTAAGCTTTATATAGTTTTCAATCCTATGCACTTAAGCTTTATACAGTTTTCATTCCTATACACTTAAGCTTTATATAGTTTTCATTCCTATGCACTTAGGCTTTATATAGTTTTCATTCCTATGCACTTAGGCTTTATATAGTCTTCATTCCTATGCACTTAAGCTTTATCTAGTTTTCATTCCTATGCACTTAAGCTTTATATAGTCTTCATTCCTATGCACTTAAGCTTTATATAGTTTTCATTCCTATGCACTTAGGCTTTATCTAGTGTTCATTCCTATGCACTTAAGCTTTATATAGTTTTCATTCCTATGCACTTAGGCTTTATCTAGTCTTCATTCCTATGCACTTAGGCTTTATATAGTCTTCATTCCTATGCACTTAAGCTTTATATAGTTTTCATTCCTATGCATTTAGGCTTTATATAGTTTTCATTCCTATGCACTTAGGCTTTATATAGTCTTCATTCCTATGCACTTAAGCTTTATCTAGTTTTCATTCCTATGCACTTAAGCTTTATATAGTTTTCATTCCTATGCACTTAGGCTTTATATAGTCTTCATTCCTATGCACTTAAGCTTTATATAGTTTTCATTCCTATGCACTTAGGCTTTATATAGTTTTCATTCCTATGCACTTAGGCTTTATATAGTTTTCATTCCTATGCACTTAAGCTTTATATAGTTTTCATTCCTATGCACTTAGGCTTTATATAGTTTTCATTTCTATGCACTTAGGCTTTATATAGTTTTCATTCCTATGCACTTAGGCTTTATATAGTTTTCATTTCTTTGCACTTAGGCTTTATATAGTTTTCATTCCTATGCACTTAGGCTTTATATAGTTTTCATTCCTATGCACTTAAGCTTTATATAGTTTTCATTCCTATGCACTTAAGCTTCATATAGTTTTCATTCCTATGCACTTAGGCTTTATATAGTTTTCATTCCTATGCACTTAGGCTTTAATATATAGTTTTCATTCCTATGCACTGAGGTGTTATATAGTTTTCATTCCTATGCACTTTATTCATTTTTAAAACCATGTCTGCATTACACATTGTTTAATTTTTGTGTCATTCCAAATGTTTTAAAACTAAATTGACAACTCATGAAGGTGTTGCTTAGAAGCTTGCATTATTGTTAATGACCTTCACACTCTACTGCCTTTTAAACTGGATCAATTGGTCAGTTTAAAATCAATATGGAGTCCTGTTGCACAACATTTGGAACACTGATAAATTTTCAATGATTTACAATTTACATCTTTAAATGCTTCTGGTAAACCCAGTCATTTTAATTATAAGTTAAATCTGTAATTTCAGAGTTCAAAAATTCCATTTGCCCGCTTGTAATTATAAATAGAATTTTAAGATAATTTGATGCAGCACGACTAGAAAAATGGTGCCTGGATTTAGAAGCAGCTCGTCCTGCAGGATGAGTGACCCTGAAAATATTTTTCAATGCCTGAATTTTATTAAGCAAAACAAACATGCAATGACTTGTACATATAAATACTTCTGTTTTGAAATTTAACATGTTCACCTTTTTTTTTACAGATATCTCTTAAAAACACAACAAATATTGATGAATATGCAGGTGATCTTTACTCCAGGTACTCTTTTTTTTAACTAACAACAATTTTGCTTGTAATGCAGTACAGTCAAGTTGATTGATATATTTATTTTTGTAAAATTAGATTAGAGTGGTGCTCTTGGGTACCCTTGTACTTAATATGATCATAAATTAGTAAGAATAAAAATGACTAACTCCCTCTGATTTGTTTTACTGATACATGTATTGTCTGTTGCATATATACCTGTATCCATCAAAATTTAAGTATCCATGAAAGTTTACTTGTAAGTCGGTGATTAAAGAATTATAACATATAGGTCAGTTTGCCATGTTTATAGATGGCGCTATGTATGCATGGCTGAATTTTTAACATGTGGGACTACTCATCTAGGGACTGCTATTGGCATGGCCAGTCTGCCTTAAATTTCTTTTAATACAGCAGAGTAAATGTCCACCCTTCAAAAATTTTAGGGTGCAGATGTTTGCCCCTTCTAAAGATATGATGGGGCAAATGTCGGCCACTTCAAAAAATGGCAAATGTCTGGGGGCCAATTTAAGGGGAGGGGGCTGGTGGGGGCTGGGCTGCAATGTCTGGATACCATAACACACAGACCTTTTACATATAATGAGAAATAGCAGTTGTATTCATGTATAAAAGATAGAAAAGTCAAAATTTAAAAGAAATCCTTGAGTTGTCCAAATCAAAATTATTCGTAAAGCATAATTAATATATTTATATTTCAGGCTAAATGACAAAGCTTTAACAATATCTTCTGATGTTTACACAGAAATGAAAAAGGACAGTATTATTTCACCATATGTATTTATAAAGGTATGGCTTATAGTTTAATATAAGATATCTATATTAGTCATCGTTGGATACACACAGTTGATTAACATGTAACATAATGTGAAATCAACCATGGGGAAAATGAATTCTATTACGTTGATATACAGCAACAGGTGCGTAAAATATCAACCAATGAAATCATGTTTAGCAAAATTTATATTCTTCGACAGCACAGGTAAACAACTATCAGAAACAAAATAGCAGTGCCCATGGTGTAAACCTGTTTCACGTGTCTTGCTAATATAGAAGGCAAAATTATTCCCAAATTAAATTATTCCATAAGCAGACAGCACAATAGTAATATTTTTTCTAGAATAAACTTTTTACCAAAATTATTTAGAATGAGCTTTGTGATTGGTTTAATTGCCTCATGAAATCATGAGACAACCAATGAAAAAGCTGTCTCAATTGACACGCCTCTTATCAACTCTATATCTGGGAAAAATCCCACAATTTATAAATTTTTTAACGTTAATGGTTCGGCCGTGGGTATCCGATGGTGCTATTTGTTCTGCACGTTCTTTATATTCAATACCATAAAATTATCGGGTTATTTTCACGTGCATCAAATTTCATGATTTTGACAGTAATCTAAAATTAGCGAAACTTTTTTTAGTGATTTTGTTGCACATGTTCCTTTTTTGCCCTGCATTTCTCTGCTGTCATAGAGATACCACTTTTTTGTCAGAGATTTATTGATTTCAAAGTTAAAAATTTGTTTTTCAATTTTCCTTTTGATTTATTGCTTCCAAGTAATGTATTTGGTATTTTATACTTATTGCCTTGTTTCACCTTATTGTTAAGATGATATTGTAAAGCTGTTTATGTTTGTATACATTCTTGCAAGGTGTGAATTATCTTATTTTTCTTAAATGAATGAAAACAAAAATACCTGTTTCTTCGCTCTTGTCATTTAAGATGTTCTTAAAGAAATAAAAAAATCAAACAAAAAAAACATTTAATTTTAAACAACCATGAATATTGGAAATCAATATTTAATGAATTGATTTGTAGGTATTACAATGTAAAATATATATGACTAAACTGAGTAGCAAATCTAAAGCAGAAAATCCAGTTCCAAAATCTTGTGAAATCTTCGTATTAAATTGGAGGAAAATTTAGAGAATATATTTTACCTGATATTCAGTGCAGGCGAACATAGCAAAAATTAAATACTTGCAAAAACTCCTGATATATGGTATTTAAAAAATTAATGTCAGTAATTGTCTTTTTCTATGTAGGTTTTTAGAGGCACTCACAATGTTACATGTAAAATTTCAACATAACTTGGAAGCATTATTTCATGAATGATAAAACAATAAAGTAAAGCCTTCCAAAAGCTATTTTGATAGCTTCCTGACATGAAAGAAACTTGGGGATCTAAACCTGATAAAGGGACGTCCATGGCATAGTAGTTAAGGTGGTTGACTTCAAACCACTTTTGTGCCTCACTACTGTAGGTTTAAATCCCGACAGGGACTTTATATTCTTTCATGTGAGGTAGACATCCAGCTAGCTTATGGAACCTTGGGAGGTTCTACTCAGGTGCCCCTTTGTGCCTGAAATAATGCATGGAAGGGCACCTGAGGTCTTCTTCCACAAGTAGAGCTTGAATGTAGCCATATGGCCTATACTGTGTCGATGTGATGTAAAACCCAATCAAACAATCAAACCTAAACACAATAAAGGGGCATGTGTATAGTAGACAACCATATAAGTACTCACTGTCATAGAGGTCACATCTCACATCTTATATTCATCATTATATCATTTTGTATACCCCACACTGAATTTGAAAAAAAAAAACAACCATAGTTTCCTGCTTTGAGGTTACATAGATCATTAAATACTAAAGTGTTATGTAAGCATAGCTTTTATCAATATTTCAGGGTGCCAGGGCTCACACATTTTCCTTGAACTATGTAACAATAGATGATTGTCTCCCTTTGATTAGTCAACTACACAGAGCTTCCACATTACCACCAGCAGATCAAAATACCATGGTAATAATAAATGCTTCTTAAATTTAATTTATTAAAGGCACATTTTGCCCCATAAATGCTTTTATTTTTAATTCTCAAAAAAATAATATTTTTGGTTTCCTGTTACATTTGTTATAGCCTCAAAAATGTTACTCATTTACCAATAACCTGATTCACATATTAAGACCGTTGCCTATTAACAATTTAAAGACTCATAGTGATTTAGTATTTTGTATGGAAGTCAAATTAGTACTTTGTTTACATTTTGCTGCTTTTTAAAGAAAATATTTTAACATTCAGAACTACTTTCTTTAGGTGGTAAACATCTTACATGCTCTGAAACCATTATTGAAACTTTATAAATCTCATGATTGATCTTTCTTAAATGACTGAAAAAAATATTTATTTCTAAGGCATAATGTGCCTTTAACCCTGTACTTGTGCTAAAATGGTAATTTTTTTTAGAACTAATTACATTTTAATTGTGCTAAAGCTTTAATTGTTCTAAATGGCTAAATCTGTAATTGTACAAGAACTGTTATTGTGACAGTACTGTTATTGTACAAGAATGACACGTACTGTGCTAGAACTGTAATTGTGATAGAAAAATAATTGTGACAGAACTATAATTGTGACAAAACTATAATTGTGACAGAACTGTAATTGTTATAGAACTGTAATTGTGAAAGAACTGTAATTGTGAAAGAACTGTAATTGTGCAAGAACTGTAATTGTGCAAGAACTGTAATTGTGCAAAAACTGATGTGACAACAAGAACTGTAACTGTAATTTTTTGGCAAGAACTAATTATTGAGCAAGAACTGTAATTGCGCAAGAACTGCAATTTTACAAGAACTGAAATTGTGCTGCAAGAACTGTAATTGTATAAGAACTATAACTGTGCAAGAAGTGTAATTATTGGGCAAGAACTGTAATTGTGATAGAACTGTAACTGCAGCCCGAACTGTTATTGTGCTTATCTGGTTTTGTTTGTAATTTGATTTTTTTATTTACAGATAAGTGCTATTGTGATGTCCAGACAGTCAAGAGTAAAATTTAACACAAGCTGGTATGATTATTAATTTAAATTTAATTGAAGGGCTACAACTCTGAATGAAATTGTGAAAATACATTACTATCTTTTTGAATAACATATCTTTATATACAAGTCAGTATGTTACTTTACTATTGTGGTTAAGATTCAATATTTCATTGTGATATAAAATGTAGTAAATTTCATTTACAAAATGCTTCTTTTATTAAGTGTTTAATGAAATTGTATGAAGCAAGCTTATATTGAACTTTGAATGCAATTAATCAGACTTTGATAGTAAAAAAAACTGAAATATATATTAAATAAACAACAGATACTATGAAAGTTAAAATAGTTTTTGTTGTTGACAAGGTGCAAATAAATATAAATTCATGTACAGAAAAGTGACTAATTTACATGTACATATTGCAATAAGTCATGGAAATGTATGTAATGAAAAGTGACATAAAAACATTATTATAACATTACGAATAGCTAGCTATCCAGCTAGCTTACGGAACCTTGATGGTTTTGTAACGGTTCTACTCAGGTGCATGTTTATGTCTGAAATAATGCATGGAATGGCACTTGAGGTCTTCCTTCCAGTAAAGCTGGAAAATCGCCATATGACCTAAACTGTGTTAAACAAAAAGAAATACCAACACAAAAAAGACAACAATAAAAACCAAGTAATATGTTTGACATATTTGTAGCTATTACATGCAGTTCCTTGCAAACAGAATGGAACTCTGTGATCTACATATATATTGCTCAGTTTTATGTGTTGTTTCAAAATCCCTAAAGATTGTTATTAAAAAAAAACACAAAAAAAACAGTAAAATTCCATTGTTATTAAATGAATTGGAAATAGGTTAAAACTGGTTCTGCTCTGTTCTGTTTCAGGCTGGATGATCTGTATGAGAAGGTGGAGCTAGAATGTCAGGCTGACAAGATTATGCCCCTTGTTACTAATCCTGGTCGTTTGATGGTTACAACTTCAAGATTGTACTTCCAACCATTTAACAATGTAGAAAGAGTAAGTAGAAATCTTTCTTAGCTTGACTATTTAAATTATAATTCCTGTCCGGTTACTTCAAGAGGTAGAGCATTTGACTTTAAATTGGGTGACCTGGGTTTGATTCCTGAACGTTGAAGATCATTTTAATTGTGATTGATCATGAAGTCCTTTCTACAGTCATTTGCACTGTACAGACTGCTCTTGCATGTAAAGAAGTTATCATTTCCTTGGGAGAATGAAGGCACCTTGTACTAGTAAACTGCTTGACAGCCTGCCCAGGAATAATGTGTTGGCTGAACTGTGTTCTAGTTAATTCAAAGGGGCTTAATGCTGCGCCCAGTTGACCTCTGTCAAGTGACTTGCCATCATGATTATGCAGACCTAGCAATAAATCCTGTCCTCAAAGGCAGAACCATGGTCAAAGTTATTTTGAATAAAACTTTGGTTCTAATTTTACAAATATTTGTATTAAAATATTTTTTATTCTCTAAAGTAATAATTCTAAGTAATAATCCTAAGTCATAATTCTAAGTCATACTTTATTAAGAATTCTACATCATACATCAATGATTGCTAAATATCTAAAAATTGTGCTTTGTTTAGTAGCCTAATTTATTTCAAGTATTTTTTTGAAATGTCTAAAAAAATTTACAATAATTTGACATGTAGAACATGTACCACTATTTTTCATTTTCAGTCACCTGTGATAAAAGTACGGCTCAAAGATATTGTTTCACTGATAAAAAGAAGATTCTTACTAAAACAAATTGTGAGTATTAGAAATGGTTTTTAAAGTTTTTACTTTAGTCTCAACCTTTGCCCTGTTGGAACCAAAATTTATCTTTGGCTAAACTGATCAGGTTCTATACTATTTGTAGCTCAGGTTTTATTTTAGCCAGCCTCCGTGGTCGAGGGGTTAGAGTCGATGACTTCTAATCCAGTTACCTCTCTGGTGTGGGTTCGATCCCCGGGAGATTCTTTGGTAGTTTAGCACGAAGGAATGTAGTCTAGTACTGGTGTAACTCTCCAGGAACGATGGTAAGGAAACTACCCACCTATATTACTGAAATACATGTACTTTTGGGAAAAGGCGTTAAATGAAACAAACAAACAAAACAAACAAACAGCTTGACTATTTGAAGAATATGGAGAGCTATTGTACTGAATTTTGTGTGCAAGTTGGTATCACCAAAACCTTTTTAATTAAAGGAATGTGTTGAAACTTCAAACTCTTAATTGAGAGTATAAATAAGAATCTCAAGCGGCTGAGTATCTAGCTCGAGGGTTACTGTTTGCAATCGGAAAGAAACTGTGTAAACTGTTGTTTTCACTTATACATGTAGTAATGTATGAATTTACAACTTCACTCATAATGTTAAAATGGCATCTGATCCTAAGAAAGTAAGTCATTCTTAAAGGTGCAAAAGGACATCATTAGTAGCATGTAACTGAGGTCTTCTGCCACGAGTAAAGCAGGAAATTTGCCATATGACCTCGAGGTAACCCCCCCCCCCCACAAAAAAAAGTTATTTATCATGGTTTAGAGATGAATTGTTCGTTTTATTCATACAGGGTTTAGAGATTAAATGTTCTATTTATTCATACAGGGTTTAGAGATTAAATGCTCTATTTATTCATACGGGGTTTGGAGATTAAATGTTCTATTTATTCATACAGGGTTTAGAGATTAAATGTTCTATTTATTCATACGGGGTTTGGAGATTAAATGTTCTATTTATTCATACAGTGTTTAGAGATTAAATGTTCTATTTATTCATATGGGGTTTAGAGATTAAATGTTCTATTTATTCATACAGGGTTTAGAGATTAAATGTTCTGAACATGGAACTTCACAAGCACATCTTTACCTTGCATTCAAGACAAAAGATATAAGAGATTCATTTTATGAGAAAATCATGGATCAACCAGGTTTGTAAATATTGCTGCAGGTGACACTTTAAGTTTTTCAGGGGATTTTGAAGGCTATAAATGTAAACTTACACCTCTGGGATGTAATTATACTCAGTGTGTTTATTTGAGCCGAGTCAGGACAAAACCAACATAATGGGTTTGTGACCAGCATGGATCCAGACCAACCTGCGCATTCGCGCAGTCTGATCAGGATCCATGCTGTTCGCTATCCGTTTCTCTACTTGTAATAGGGTTTGTATGCAAACAGCATAGATCCTGATCAGACTGCTCGGATGCGCAGGTTTGTCTGGATCCATGCTGGTCGCAAACCCATTTTGTTGGTTTTGTCGTGACGCGGCTCATTTAACTTGTTTTAGGGAAGCCATGCAGCTCACAGCCACATGTAATGTTTATATTTCCACCAAATTCCAGGTGACTTCAAAGCAATTACATTTCTACCAATTCCCCAGGGGTTTAGGTGACCTCAAAACCAATTGCCTCTAATTAACCTTTGTGGGTTCAAAACCCATCATGGTAACTATTTAAATTCATCTAGCTTACAGAACTGAAGACAACAATTGTTATACAAAGTCTTCCTCCACCAGTAAAGCTAGAAATTTGTTCCATATGACAGTATTGGTACCAAGTCATTTAAACAAAAACAAAATAACCAGAAAGAAAAGAAGAAAAAAACTTGAATCTTTCACTGGCATGAAATTTGTGAGTTATGAAAATACAGAATCTTTTAACGTTTCATATTCATGTAGTCATTCTATTCAAGTTATTGCACCACGTTTTAAAGATGTTTTTAATTAAACAAATTAGATGTTTTAAGTTTCAGTATTTAATACTTTTTAGATTAGTAATATTTTGTCATTATTTAGTATTTGTATTTTACTTTGTTCATTGTCTATGTTTGTAAGATAATCATAATGTGATGATGTTATGACGTATGTAGACACTGTTGTACTGTATTTACAGAGGTGAATTTACAGATGCCAGATCAGCAGGACATGGCCATAAAATGGCAGAATGGAATCATATCAAACTATGACTATCTTATGTATTTAAACAGGTACATACATGCTTAATATAAAGTCCATGTCTACTTACTGGTTTTAAAAAGGTCAGCAGCATTAACCACCTAACACACAGACAAAAAACAAAATAAAGAAAAGAAAATACCTTTGGTTACAGATATATTACATGACCTACCGTAAGTGCAGTAATGGGTTAACTCGTGTTAAATATTATAAAATGAGTCAATTGCATTAAACCTGTTACTGCACTTAAAGGTGATGAAATTTATTATTTTAATGGTACATTAACCTAATAGACAACATGAATTATCATAAATTTTTAGAATACTTATTGATAATGTTTAATTGTTGTGAATGTGATATAATTACATATTATGTGGCTGATGGGTTGCCTTCATGGACTAAGGCATCAGAATTGCAGCCACTGTCCAACCTTGCATGGTCGTAAGAGGTGACTAAATGGGTTCAAATTACATGTATAAGAGTCTATGCTTCTCTCAGCTCCAGCAGGTGCAGTGGTTTTGACCTCTGGTCTGGTATAAGTTTGTTACACCGGAGGTTAGCCAAAATCATCTTTCTTGTTTTGGCGCCATATGACCTATCATATTTTATCATATAAACTGTGTTGGTACGCTGTAAAACCAAACAAAATGAAAAACATATGATGTCACTTGTTTTCTGTGTTGAATAACCATAATGCTAAAGTTTGCTGGTGAAAGTACAGTCATTTTCTCTTGGAGAGATAGAATTGTTTAGGAAAGTGCATAACAATATTAATACACTTTGAATACACCCATTGTTTAACAGGCTTGTGGAAAATACAACTTTACACAATCTGCTCAAATCATACAACCCATAGGAAAAACACATTCATGCAATATTCCCTGTAAATAATGCATATTTAATATAACATTCATTGTGACATTATTTTCACCTTTACTTTTCATATGTAATAACTTCAAACTAGCTGGAACAGGCCCTTATTTAAATGTATTTCGTATAAGAATCTAATGTCTTGATATTTCAGTGCTGCAGACAGAAGTTTCTTTGATCTAACACAGTATCCAGTCATGCCATGGGTTATACAGGACTTTACAAGTGACCATCTAGGTAATTCAACAGTAGGAATTTTTAAATCAGTAAAGATCCTTGTCTGTCTTAAATTATAATACATGTATTACTGGTATTAATTTAGCATAATGTCACTTATAAGTTGCATGCCTTCAGAAGAGCCTAAAAAATTAAAGAAAATCAACTCTCAGAAATATGAGCTAAGATTTTAAGAAAAGTAAGAATCTTCACAATTAAATTAATGATTCATGTGCAATGAGTGAATGATTTTGCAAAATTTATCACCATATTTCTAAATTCTACTGCGTGACTAATGCAGTCAAGGCTATTTTGCATTTTTTTTACTGTTATTTGGTCATCTACTCGGATTGAACTTGTGCTTTGCAATGTGTTAATTACAGTATAATTTCATTCAACTCGCTCAATAAATTTAGAATTAAACTTACACTCATTCAATAGCCTCTATAATAAATTATATTCTCACTGATTTTCATCTGTATTTAATGTTTACAGATTTAGAAAAACCAGAAACTTTCAGGGACCTTAGTAAACCTATAGGAGCATTAAATGCAGAAAGACTTGAACGAATGAAGGTATGGTAAAAAAAAACCCACACATTTCATGGTAAAGCAAACAGTGCCGACTATGATCAGATGAGACAGCATGAATGTGCCGGATTGTCTTAGTCTTTACTGTTTGTATACTAAGTAGAATCAGTTGGTGCTAGCAATGTAAGGTTAAAGTCTATCAAACATTAAGCAAACTTCTTCATGTTAATTTTTGTTTTTATCAAATTTAGAAATTTTATATGTCTTTAATACATTGTTAAATATTTTTCTTTTTCTTTGAATCTTTGTGCTTTAAAGGGGAGTACAAAGTCTGAAATATTACTCTTTTTTTCCCTTTATTGTTTAAAAATCATAAGTATAATAATGATAGTTGTTCAAATTTAAGGTAACTGCTTCACAAACAAATTAAAACCCTGTCCAGTGCATCAAGGGTCTAGTGCACCTCCAGTGCACTTTGAAGTCGATTTGAGGTGCTTATTGAAGTGCACTGTGACTAGAGGTGCACATTTTGTGCACACACTGAGTGCACTTTGTGTGACCTGTAGTGTGAACTCAAATGTTAAATTATTCTTTATTTTCATATTTTAGGAAAGGTATGTAGATATGCCGGAGCCGAAATTTCTGTACGGTTCACATTATTCAACGCCGGGATACATCCTGTTTTATCTTGCCAGACTGGTTCCCGAATATGTCCTCTGTTTGCAAAACGGAAAGTTCGACCAACCAGACCGAATGTTCAACAGGTAACAAAATTCATAGTAACTTATTTCTTTAATTTGTTTTGTAATCATGAGTTCTATGGAACACTTTGGAGAAAAGGATTTATTTTATGGCCATGAAGGTATTGCTGACGAAAAAAGATATTACTGCAGCCAGTACAGTCAGGGATCCTTGTAACAGCCAAGTGATTTAGATTGTTGCTCTTCAATCATTTGCCCCTTGCTGTTGATTAGAATCTTGCCAGGGACTTTTGAAAAAGAAAATCCCTTAAATAGCCAAAATATCATTGTATTCAAATGAACAATGCAGGGTCATCATAATTATCCTCTTGATTTATGATTATGCTGCCTTTTCATTTATATTAATACCATCAAAGTAGATAATAAAAAAAAATGTGTTTCATGCTGATGGTGAAATCTGACATATTTTGATGCTCATTTCAATATCATTTATATATATTACTAACTAACTAATTTTCTTTTTTCTCAGCTTGTGGGAAGTTTGGCAGAATTGTTTAAACGGTGCTGCAGATTTTAAGGAACTGATTCCAGAGTTCTTTGATGGGAGTGGAGAATTTATGATTAATTCTGGGGTAAAAGTTATAATTGCTATGAAGGTTTAATAGCATAATATAAGTTTATAAGTCCTTGTCGCTGACTGGTTGCCTTTAAGGGTTGAGGCATCAGAATTTCATCCACTTTTTATCCCTGTGTGATGGTAAATGATGACTTAGTTGGTTTGAATTACTGGAGTCTATGCATCTCTTAGCCCCTGCAGGTGAGGTGGTTTTGACCACTGGTTTTGCTAACGTTTGTAACATCTGAGGTTAGCTAAATAATTGTTTATGTTTGGTGCAATATGACCAAAAAAGTGTTATGTCACTTGAATTGACATTATGCTCATTTTTTTTACTGTCAATCTGAGATAAATTAGTTGTATATTTAAAAAGATTGACTTATTTAATGATGATAAAACAATAATTGATAATTCCAAATTTTTAGGATAAAAAATATAAAAACTGCCTAAGTTATAAAAAAAGACTGCCCCACTCATTTTTAGCTCACCTGTCACAAAGTGACAGGGTGAGCTTTTGTGATCGCTTTTCGTCCGGTGTCCGTCCGGCGTCCGTCCGTAAACTTTTACTTTAAATGACATCTCCTCATAAACCACTAAGCCAATTTCATCCAAACTTCACAGGAATGTTCCTTTGGTGGTCACCTTTAAAAATTGTTCAAAGAATTTAATTCCATGCAGAACTCTGGTTGCCATGGCAACCGAAAGAAAAAACTTTAAATATCTTCTTTTAAAAAACCATAAGAGCTAGAGCTTAGATATTTGGCATGTAACATCTTCTAGTGAGTGTCTACCAAGTTTGTTCAGATAAAAGCCCTGGGGTCAAAATTGGCCCCGCCCCGGGGGGGTCATTGATTTTCCCTATATGCATATAGTAAAAACTTAAAAAATCTTCTTTTAAAGAACCCAAAGAGCTAGAGCTAAGATATTTAGCATGAAACATGTTCTAATGGGTGTCTACCAAGTTTGTTCAAATAAAAACCCTGGGGTCAAAATTGGCCCCGCCCGGGGGGGGGGGGGGTCATTGATTTTCCCTATATGCATATAGTAAAAACTTTAAAAATCTTCTTTTAAAGAACTCAAAGAGCTATGGCTAAGATATTTAGCATCAAACATTTTCTAATAGGTGTCTACCAAGTTTGTTCAAATAAAAGCCCTGGGGTCAAAATTGGTACAGCCCCCGGGGGTCATTGATTTTCCTTATATGTGTATAGCAAAAACTTAAAAAATCTTCTTTGAAAAAACCCAAATAGCTAGAGTTAAGATATTAAGCATGAAACATCTTTTAGTGAGTGTCTACAAAGTTTGTTCAAATAAAAGACCTGCGCCCTGGGGGTCATTGATTTTCTTTACATGTGTATAGCAAAAACTTAAAATCTTCTTTGAAAAAACCCAAATAGCTAGAGTTTAGATATTAAGCATGAAAAATCTTCTAGCTAGTGTCTACAAAGTTTGTTCAAATAAAAGCCCTGGGGTCAAAACTGGCCAGGCCTCAGGGGTGTCATTGTTTTTAACTATATGTGTATAGTAAAAACTTAACAAAAAATCTTCTTTTAAAAAGCCCAATGAGCTAGAGCTTAGATGTTTAGCATGAAACATCTTCTTATGGGTGTCTACCAAGTTTGTGCAAATAAAAGCCCTTGGGTTAAATTGGCCCTGCAACGTTGGGGAGGGGAGGGTGGGGGTTTGGTGGGGGGGGGCCTATATACAGGTGAGTGACCTCAGGGCCATCATGGCCCTCTTGTAAAAATTAAGCATTACCAATTCATTCCACAATTTATTTTTATATAAATTTCTATTGGTCATGTGGGTAATTTTTTATTTTTTTGCACAATTAAAGAATTGAACACAATCATCGCAAAATGTAAAGTTATTTGGCTTTTACGTGTTCACTCACCATTTCATAATTTTACTTCAATTTTATGTTTTCTTATACTAGGTATGTAATTTTGGAGTGCGGCAAGATGGACGACCAATAGAAAATGTGGATATACCACCATGGGCAACAGGTTAAAAAGACTATATGAGCCGTGATGTGACAAAACCAACAAAATGGGTGTGTGACCAGCATGGATCCAGACCAGCCTGCACATCCGCGCAGTCTGATCAGGATCCATGTTGTTCGCTTACAAACCCTATATTAAGTAGAGAAACTGATAGTGAACAGCATGGATCCTGATCAGACTGCATGGATGCGCAGGCTGGTCTGGATCCATGCTGGTCGCAAACGCATTATGTTGGTTTTGTCACGGCACGGACATATTATGTTTTTGTATTTCTCTTACTCTTATAAATATGATGTAAACTCAAGGCAAATAAACGGCTTTGAAGGTATTAGGTAACCTCAGGGTTGGAAAGAAAACTTATAATAATAAATAGAAAGTTTTTAAGTGACTAATTTTTTTGTAATTATCACTATATTTCTACTGCCTTACCAATGCAGTAAGGCCAATTTTTTAATACTTTGACCCCATTTTGGTAATTTACATGGATTGCTGTTTGCAATGTGTCATTTAATATATTTCTTCACTTCACAAAAATTTACTTTTAAACACTTTTTAAAAATTTTCATGACAATGAGAGTGAATCTGGAGGCTTGCTGCTTTAAACTTGAAAGTGCCAATATGTCTATAATTTTGTCAGTGTAACTGTTTGAGATAAGTAGTCATTCACCTTTGGATAAAAATAAGTAATTACTGTTAGTTATACAGGAAAGCCGGTTAGTTTGACTGCCCAATGTGATACAACTAAACATCCGTTGTGGCATAAAAACGGGACATTTTAAACTTAAAAACAAACTAGAAGTACATGGTTTTTTTAGATTCAAGAGATTTTATAAAGAAGATGAGAGAAGCACTAGAGTGTGACCATGTATCGAGACATCTTCATGAATGGATTGACCTGATATTTGGATACAAACAACGCGGAGAGGAGGCAGAAAAAGCCGATAATGGTGAGGGTCATGTCTGTTTATGAAACATAAATATTGTCATACAGCAAATTTTGATCTTTGATTTCATTTTTTTTCTCCTCAGAATTTGAAAATTGGGAAAGTCGAACAATGTCTTAACTTTTGTGTTTATAATGTTATTTGAGAGTTTGTCCATAAAATGTTTCTTTGTCAACCTTTAAGTTTGTATATAATTATGTAATTTGAAGTTGGAGAATTAAAAACATGTATGCATTTTCGGATAAAATTTAGTTTAGCGGATCTTAGAAATAATCAAGCATGTAATTATCCTGTTATTATGTTACAATATGTTATTCTCAGTTTTGTTGTAGTTAAAAGAAATAAATTTATAAAATAGTGGGGGTGAGTTTAAGCAAGCATGCAAATATTGTTTATATTCTAGGGTCAGATAAACTAGATGTGTTCCGTATTTTCTATGATTATTCTATTGTTTCTACTTTGATTGCTGCGTAATTTAACATTAGATGTGAAGAATATTTATTTTATAAGTGAATCATATGTTGAAAAAACCTCAGTGGAGTCCCTTTAAAAAAATATTGGCTTTAAAACGATATGTGGTTGATAAACATAAAACCTTCAAAACATTAATTATTTGTGTCGCCTTGAAAAAGGCGACATATAGAGGTCACTTTTGTCAGCGGTGTTGTCGCGTCAGCGTCCCCATAAGCTTGTCCATAGCATAAGTCAGTCATTATAAGGCGGATTGACTTCAAACTTGGTATGCATGCTTCTTATAATGAAATGAAGTGCAGTGCACAAGAACCGGTACTCTGCACTTCTTAATTTTTGAGTTATTGCCCTTTGTTAATTTTTATACCTTATTTTTGTCCGGGCCAATTCTCCTAATGTATAAAAAATTATGGACTTGAAACTTCATAGGATGATAGATCTCATTAAGCACAAGAACCGGTACTCTGCATTTCTTATTTTTTGAGTTATTGCCCTTTGTTAATTTTCATACTTTATTTTTGTCCAGGCCATTTCTCCTAAAGTATAAAAGCTATGGTCTTTAAACTTCATAGGATGATATATCTCATTAAGAAAAAGTGCAGTGTATAAGAACCGGTACTCTGCACTTCTTATTTTTGAGTTATTACCCTTTATTAATTTTCATACTTTATTTTGGTCCAGGCCATTTCTCATAAATTATAAAAGCTATAGACTTAAACTTCATAGGATGATAGATCTTATCGATAAGAAGTGCAGTGCACAGAAACTTCCGCTCTGCACTTCTTGTTTTTTGAGTTATTGCCCTTTGTTTATTTTCATACTTTATTTTTGTCCTTGCCATTTCTCCTAAACTATATTGTTCACAAGGCAACACATCCGACTCGTGCAGTTCTAGTTTGTCTTTTGTTCTACTCATTTAGGTAATGCATTGTCTCTATTCAGATTTCTAACTTCTAAGGTATTAGAATTAGTGATGTTCTGATTGTCGCAAGTCAGCAATAATCAGTTACTGTAATGTAAAGCGACAATAATAGATTTACAAAAATTGTTCCGCGACGTCGTCGAAAATGTTTAAAGTATCAAAGGGTATTAATTCTGACGGTAATTTACCTTTAGGAAAACCTCGCCGATCGCAAAAAAAAAAATCATCTAAGAGACAATTTGGAGTTGAACAGGATCAATACGTGATGTAAAAAATAGTAATATAATTTGATGTGAATGTTATTATTTGACATCCATTGAAAAATAAAATCCATTTCGTAAAATTATGACTATATAAAACTGTGTTAAAAGTGCTAAATGAAGTTCATCTTACTGAATATAATCAAGTGCCTTGGGAAGAAATGTTACTTCCCTATTTCTTTTTAACGCGACTTTATTCGAAAAGTTATCGATTATGTCCCATCCGATTGAACCGATGATCGATTGGGACAAATTTCATTCGATTTCCATCACTTATTAGAATAGTATACCTTCAATGATAAATGACTGAGACTAAAATGTGTGTTGGAACATCACAGTAAGATCATATTTCAGTATATATCAAACAAGGTGCATGAATGGTTAAATATTAAAATCTCGCCTTTTCTCCCACCAATATGCATTTTAAGAAGTCTAATTCATCTGTTCACACCAATTTATAATTATATGATCACAAATGAAAAATGTAAGAATCAGCAAAAAAAATGTAATATTTTTTTTACTTTGCGATCATGATTTCTGCAAGCATCTAGAGGTTACTCGATAAATATCTTCAGGTATAATTTTTTTCTCATTTCAGTATTCTATTACCTCACTTATGAAGGTTCAGTAGACCTAGACAGGTATGTAGGTGGTAGAAAATCTTGTTTTTGCTTTCCAATTTATGATATTACATAAATCATTTATGTTAATTATTTTTTATAGGCAAAGTTATCAGTTTTTTGTAAATGCTATTATATAAATTCACAAAGTATAAGTTTCTTTTTTAAATTAAAACCTGTGTATTTAATTAATATAATGCAGAAAAAAACTTTATCTGTGACTTTGTATTTCAACTTTCAATATGATTTACATTGAATTAGAATTTATTAATTAACCAATACATTGTTAAAATATTTTTAATGGACTTGTCCTTATTTCAATCTGGTCAAAACCATTTATCAAATTTAAGGAATATTTTGAAATATGTATGTACTGACTGAATTACAAACAGTGGAGGCCAATATCAGATGGCACAGATCTAGGTTTGAACTGGTCATCTGTGCCAGATGATTTTGGTCTGCACTGGTCACATGTGTGCAAGCGATTGCCGCCAGCAGGCTAATGGTAAAGGATGGCTTGAATATCAATAACTTACTTTGTAGTATAAAGGACCCAAATGAGAGAGCTTGCATGGAGATACAGATAATGGAGTTTGGGCAGGTTCCTAAGCAGCTGTTTACGACACCCCACCCTGTTAGATCTACATCAAAAGAACATCCACCAGACATGGCCATTCCTCCACATGTGATATCTCACGAGCATAGGTCAAAAACCCCAGGTGAGAGAAAGACAGTTATGTTAGTTATACATGGATAATTGAATAAGGGGGTCTGTGGCTTAGTGCTTTAGGTCGTTGACTTCAAGCGCTTGCCTTTCACCACTATAGATTCAAGCTGTTGTCAGCAAAACGTTGGTCCTCCATCAGTAAAGCAAGAAAGTCACCATATGACCTGTACTGTGTTTGTGTGATGTAAAACCCAACAAGATAGAGAAATGAAAAGTTGTTGCCTATAGATGATATTTCTTCACTATTGAGAATTATCAGTAATGGAACAATGATTTTTATATGTAGGAAAGATTACTGATGAATTGTATGAAAATATGCCACTGTAAAAGGCAAATATAGTAGGGGCATGTTCTTTCACTCAGACCACTATCAGACTGAACAGACTCAATCAAACCGAGTCTGCAACATTTCCAATTTTGTCATTCTGGACGTTCTTTAGGGATTCTATTTCCCTCTATAATTCTATACTGCCAGTTGTTAAGGACAGACTTTATAATGTTAATTGTGTGTCAAACTGCAAAGGATCCTTTTGATTTTAAAAGTAAATTTTCAATATGACGGAGTATATAGTATATATAAAATAAAATGATTATATTTTGAGAATCAAATGTTTCAAAAATTTATGCTGTTTGAACAAATTTTGTAAGACCTTATTTCGTGAAATAGAGAGTAAACTACCAACACCACCACCACACACAGAAATGAAAGCATTTGTTATAATTTTTTTAGTACAACATAATTTCCGTATTTTGACTGGTGTCTTGCCAAACTACTTTCTTCTAAATTGAATCAGTACACATAATTTAAGGGGAAGTCATTCAAATTGATATTTAAAAAAAAAAGAGAAAAATGTATGAAATAAACAGAAAATTCAAGTGGTATGAAAATTATCACATTTCACTTGTGGCCACTACCAGTTTTGAAATATTTATTTTCAGACACCTCCATGAATATAAATCCTGTATTCATAGAAAAAGAAATGAATATCCTCTATAACTTTGTAGCTCCAAATGTTGTATAAATAAAAAAAAATTCTTAGCTTAGCAATTATGTAAACAAAAAAATTTTACTTTGAAAAAAAAATCATTTCACTTCATTGGAACAGCTGCTAGTGTAATTTCAAAATAATTTATGATTTTATTTTTTAAATATATTAACTTTATTCACTTCTTTCAAATAGAATTCTACAAATACTTCAGTGCATAGATTTATTACATTACATTACAAAGCCAGAACCTATATGAATATCATTGATAAAGTATCGTCTTCCTTTCAATTTAAAAAAAAATGGCCAAACCAGAAACCTAACATCCTACACAGAATCCGTGAAATCTTAGACATTGTCAACAGAAAGCACACCTTGAACAAAAGTGACAAATACTTTTACTGAGAACAAATTTTTTTGTACCTTCATGAAAACATCTGATGCATTTTGAGTAGTAGATTTTATGTATATTCTAGAGTTTCAGATCTTATTTCCGTACTGGAAAATAAAAGGAAGAGTTAGAGATCTATCTAAAATAAAAAGATAAATGTCAGACATTGGCTTTGCTGTTGTGGAGATAGCACTGTATTTATAGATGGCTACCCTCTTATTTATTTTGGGGCTTGAAAATATGGTTCGCTATAGCCGAAACTTCGTTTTAAGCAACTACGTATTGGCGATGGTATTTATTATAAGTTAAAGAAGAAATCGGCCGGGGATAGCAGATTTAGTTCACTATTACCGATGATTCGTTATAAGCGAGTTCATTATAAGTGGAGTCGACTGTACTAATATCATCATATAATGCGGTTTGGATTGGAGGGATGGATATTCCGATCAAAGCTGCAAACATGCAAGATATGTTTTCTTGCATATTCTACCACATTTCATTATATTTTAAGCTATTTACCTTAAAACAATTTTCCATGGAAATTTAAGTCTTTGGTACCAGTCACTATTTTCTTACAACAGCATATGAAATTACAACTTCATTCATAACAGTAAAAGGACATCATCCTTAAAGCATGCCATTGTACAGTATGCAACTCATCTGGCACAGCCCATGCCAGATGAATTTTCTGGCATGTGTAAAACTAACGGAAAGGCCAGTCTATTATGCAAGAATAGCTGTTTATTTTTAATCCAAGGACATAGCAACTACCGTAATTTTAATATCTGGACATTTAAGGGATTTGTCAGAAAATACACAGAAACATTAAGTTAGACATACAATTGCATTTATTTGATCTCAATTGAAACCAAGTTCCTCATCAAGTTCCAGTCTGCTTCCTTTAAATATGAGGAAACATGGTTGTGAACTGATGAGGCCTTGAACCCAAAATCCCTTGGTTGGGTGGCAGACACCTTAACCACAAGGTCGCCCCCCCCCCCCCCATTATAATAATATTTTGATCCTGACCTTGATCATGATTATGAACTGTTTGTTTAACACATTGACGGGAAATATATATTTTTTATTATTTTCAGAAACAGACCAAGTAGAAGAAGATGCAATATTACAGACTGTAGATTTTACCAATATGCATAAAATTGTGACATTTTCAAAGCATAAGGAGTGAGTAATCATGTAATTATAATTAGGAAATAGATATCAATTCTGAGTGCATTGTTGTAGAATAATGCACGGTTTGAGTTCAAATGCGTAGTAATATAATCACGAAGGCCGATAGGCCTGAGTGATTTATTTCAAAGCATGTGAACGAAAAACATGCATTATAATACAATAATGCACGAAGAATTAATATCTATTTCCATTCTAACACGTCAAGAAAAAATATAATATTATTATTTAAAGTTGGACTTTTATGTTTGGTGTTTTAAATTTGTTTTCCGCCTCAGAAGTTTTTCCAAATAGAAACGTTCTTTAAAGGCCTGTTCCAGTGGGTTTTAAAAGAAACTGTCGTTAAATCTATCGTGTGTAGAAACATTTTGAGAATAACGAATTTTGAAAACGTTGGAAAAACTTTGTTTGTTTATTTTATTTCCCTTTATAATTTTTCAAACGAAATACAAATTATTAAAAGTGAAATAAATGTAAAACTTAACTCGTTTGCGACATTAAAATAGCGTACTTGATTTGATTGTTTTGCACGTGCTGTTTGGCGCTACATCGTGACGTCACGTAAACAACACTTTAAAGGTCTGTACATCGTTAACGACTGAATTAAAGATATTGGTGTTCGGATTAATTTTCTTAGTTAGACCATTTTCTTTCATTTTAGATAGTTTTCACAACAAAATTCGACAAAAATGTTTTTAATTAATAAGATTTTTCAAAGAAAATGGCGTCCTTAATGTGAAAATACACAGGGAGATAATAAGAACGGCGAGTGCATTGTTGTAAAATAATGCACGCTTCGGGCCTTCTTTGTTTATATAGAAAAATTTCAGATAGTGTTAGAATGAACATTTAAGGAACTTGCATTCATTAACATGTTAATCTAATTCTGTGGCTTGACTGGTGAAAGATTATGTACAAAGGTTGACAAATGACAATTGATTGGTTTAGCTTAGATGTTTGGTAATTTGATTGCATTAAATTTGAATTATGACATTTTGATTGGATAAGCTTTGATATTTTGACAATCTGATAGGATAATACTCAGCATATGACTATTTGATTGGCTTAGTATTTATTTATAAGAAAATGACTGGCTCAGATTTATGGTCATTTGATTGGATATGTAAAGATAATTATAATGACTATGATTGGATAAGCATATATAATTATTATTATCATGACAATTTGATAGGGTAGGATTTAGTGCATAAGTACATGTACATTACTAATAAATTAGCTAAGCATAGGTATATGATTATTCCATTGGCTTACCTTAGATAAATGATCATTTGATTGGCTAAGCTTAGATTGTATGAGAATTTGATTGGATAAGCTAAGGCATATGACAATTTGATTGGATGACATGAGACATATAGTTTGATTATATGAACATTTGATTTTCTAATCTTAGATTAGGACAGTTTGATTGGCTTAGCTTAGATATATGACAGTTTAATTGATTTAATTAAAATTTATGTAAATTGATTGATACAACTTAGAAGTTAATGACAATTTGATTGGTAGGCAATGCTGTGGGTCAGCATTGGTAGTTATTTGTTGGTACATAATCTGACATGGACATTTTTGTTAGGTACATCATGTAGTTGAATGCCAGTACATTGTACATGTATTTGACTGTTGCACTGTTTAAATCTCCTTCTGAAAAAAATAATAGAAACATATATCGTACACTAGTACAGAGAAAAAATTTCAATTTACAAATTATGTTACTAGGTTTTCATTTTGTTTATTTTCTTTTTAAATCTACTATTTTGTTATTAATCACAGTGGCTTTTATTTAATATATAAAGCAAATCAGCTTTGTTATAAAGTGTATAGTTTATACATATATCAAAGTACTTTTTTTACCAAATTTCAGTTCAATTACCGATGTAAAATTATGTTTGGAGAAAAAGATGGCATTTTCTGTCTCACAAGGTAAATTTTGTTTGAACATATTCAAAAGCTTTATCATTAATGTATCCCCTTATTATTTTTATGCCCCCACAGAGTGGGAGCATATAGCGTTGCACTTGTCCGTCCGTCACGCCGTACGTCTGTCTGTCCGTACGTCCCGAAATCTTGTGAACGCAACTCCTCTTAAACCGGATGGCAGATTTTGCTTAAACTTTCAGGGATGAACAACCTTAATATGTAGATGGTAGTAAAGGAAGGAATTTTCGCTGCGACCAAATTTAACAGAATTATGGCCCTTTGTTGATTTTTTCACTATATACTATGTAGAAAATTTTTGTGAACGCAACTCCTCTTAAACCAGATGGCAGATTTTGCTTAAACTTCCAGGGATGAACAACCTTAATGTGTAGATGGTAGTAAAGGAAGGAATTTTTGCTGCAAACCAAATTTTAACAGAATTATGGCCCTTTGTTGATTTTTTCAACTATATACCATTTAGAAATTTTGTGAACGCAACTCCTCTTAAACCGGATGGCAGATTTTGCTTAAACTTTCAGGGATGAACAACCTTAATGTGTAAATGGTAGTACAGGAAGGATTTTTTTTTCTGCGACCAAATTTAACAGAATTATGGCCCTTTGTTGATTTGTTCACTATATACCATATAGAAATTTTGTGAACGCAACTCCTCTTAAACCGGATGGTAGATTTTGCTTAAACTTCCAGGGATGAGCAACCTTAATGTGTAGATGGTAGTAAAGGAAGGAATTTTTGCTGCAACCAAATTTAACAGAATTATGGCCCTTCGTGATTTTTTCACTATATACCATATATATGTTGTCAGTGGGGGCATCTGTGTCCTTTGGACACAGTTCTAGTTTTTTTGGCAATTTATAAAAAGTGAATATTTTTGGAATTACCATTGTTTTGTTACATTCTTTGGATCATATCTCAGCAGCCACTTAACCTTACTGGCTTTGCTGGGTAACTAACCAATAATGATCAATTTCTCTGCAAGTGATCCACTACTTATACTTATTCCTCAATAATCAGTAAAGAGAGACAAATGACTATGTGAATCATTTCTGACAACAATGGTCATGAAAATATTTACGCCTCGTTTGAGAATCAAACAAGGGAACCCTGGATTACTAACCCAGTGCTTTCTCTGTTGAGCAATGCTCGGGGACACTAATTTTTGTTGACATGTAATAGCATAGAACCTGTCACTAAAGAGAAAGATAGTCTGTATGACTCTGTGACGGTCATGCAACATGCAAGAGCATGGCCGTTTATATGCACATTTTATCCTATAATATGTATTTTGTTGTTAATTTTGATGATATGTTTTAATAATGTAATGCATTTAAATTGTTTTGTATACTGTACGGGAAAATGAATTATTCAAGGTTTTTATTAGCTTGACTATTTTCGAAAAATATTGATAG
Source organism: Ruditapes philippinarum (assembly GCF_026571515.1). NCBI lineage: Eukaryota > Metazoa > Mollusca > Bivalvia > Venerida > Veneridae > Ruditapes > Ruditapes philippinarum. The sequence continues at coordinate 37,290 of NW_026858122.1, forward strand.
CTAATGTACTCAACCATTCATTGGTTTTGGCATTGGCCTCACACTTCGGTTAAGTTTTTGTGTTCAAGTTGGTATCTCCAAAACCACAAGGCCCATAACTCTAACAAGGATTTTGACAGAACTATGTTTTAGAAGTTAGTAAATTCAACATTGTTCAGGCACTGAGAACAGTATCAAGCACTGAGAATAGGTCAGCACACTGTCCTACAAACAGCTCTTGTTTGATTTCTGTTTTACAGAAGAAGAAAAAAACAGTTTACCTCAATAATCATATTTGATTGGAATATATTAATAATATTTTATTGTGATTATTTGTCTAGTTTGCCTTGAAAAGGTTACATGATAGAAAAATGAACATAAAATTCAGGATATTTGATCGACTAAAATGATTGGAACTCATAAAAATGAGTTTGACATTTTGTGTAGTGTAGAATTTCCTTTTAAGATAATCCCAGTGATTTGTTTTGTATTCTAGTAACATTTTATTTCCAGACAGTTTACTCAAAACAAACATAGATTTCAGGATATTTCCTCCCTTAAAATGATTGGCAATGCATAAAAATTGAGATTTGACATTTAGAAAGTGAAGGATTTCCTTTTAAGATAAGCCCGATAATTTGTTTCCTATCCTTGTAACACTTGTTTTTCAGATAGCTTACTCAAGTTATATTGTCTTGAAGAGCAAAGGCAGTTAAGGAGCGTTACCATTGCAAATATGGTATGATTATTTTATTTCCCATTTTTTGAAGGCCATTTATTTATATTTAAACCTTATTTTCCCAGGGATAGCAGGAGATGTATAATAGTTATAGGAATAGAGACAAATTTATGTTATAAAAACAGTACAATATAAGAAGAGTTTTAAACGGCCCCTCTTAATAGATAGATTTCCCTAAATGAAAAGTATTATAGTAATTGTTATTGAATACCGTTTAATGAAACTTGTGAGCAGAGAGTGTTCAAGACAGCATTTAACAACAAAAGAATGGAAATCCACCTTTGGCTTTCAGTAGAGAGTTAGTCTGAGATCCACCTGTCAATAGGGAGTGTGAAAATCCACCTATCAATATAGAGTAAGTATGAAAATCCACCTGACAGTAGAGAGTAAGTGTGAAAATCCACCTGTCAGAAGAGAGTATGTGTAAAAAATCCACCTGTCAATAGTGAGTGTGTGAAAATCAACCTGTCAATAGTGAGTGTAAAAATCCTGTCAATACTGATTTAGTGTGAAAATCAATCTGTCAGTAGAGAGTAAAAAGTGAAAATCCACCTGTCAATAGAGATTGTGAAAAGATCCACATGTCAATAGAGAGAAGGTGTGAAAATCCATCAATCTTTAGAGAGTATGAAAAAAAACACCAGTCAATAGTGAGTGTGAGAATCCACCTGCCAATATAGAAAAAGTGTGAAAATCCATCTGTTAATAGAGAATAAGTTGTGAAAATCCACCTGAAAAAAATATAATCCACCTGTCAATATAGAGGGTGAAAATCCATCTGCCATTAGAGAGTAAGTGTGAAAATCCACATGTCAATAGAGAGTATGAAAATCCACCTGTCACTAGAGAGTGAGTTTGTAAAAACCCACATGTCATTGGTGTGAAAGTCTACCTTTAAATTAGGAGAGTGAAAACATAGTTCTCACTGAGTGTGAAAATCAACCTTTCAGTAGGGGAGTATCATAGACATACACTATCTCTGAATAGTGTAAAACCACAACTTAATTTAGAATATTTAAGACCATCATTCTTTCAGTAGTCACTGATAATATTGTCTTATTAAGCAGACAAATAGAAATATTGTTTTTTTTTATAAATCGATTATTAATTTAAAATGGTACTGTGTTTTAAATTTTAATTGAGTGTTTACCATTAATTTATGATTATTTCAGGCCTTGTCATCTTGTATAGTGATGCCAGATTGTAAAACTGTGATATGTGGTGCTTGGGATAATAATGTGTAAGTTTTGGTTGGGTTTTATGTCGCAACAACACTGTGAACGTTTAGGTCATATGTCAACTTTCCAGCCTTATTGGTGGAGGAAGACTTTGGGTGCCCTTCCTTTCATACTATTTCAGGGATGAATGAGGATTCAAACTCTCAGTAGTAAGCGACAAGTAAATTTAAGTCAATGACCTTAACCACTAGGGTGCGGACGTGTATACAAGGAAGCTGTTTGGTTATTTAAGTTTTTGTTTTTACTCAGTTGCTGGTTTCTTCTTGCACTATTGTATGAAGAGGTACATATGGTGTTTTTTTAACTGTACAGTAGCAGTTTATTGTAATTCTATACAAAAACAAAACGGTTGGAAAACATACAAATAATTATACAGTAAGCAACGAGGCACAATTTAATTTTTTTTTTAATTTAATTTTTTACTTTCTTTCATGTATTTTTGAATACTTTTTCAGATATTTTACTTTTTATGCCCCCACAATGTGGGAGCATATAGCGTTGCACCTGTCCGTCTGTCCGTCCGTCAGTCCGTCCGTACGTCGGGAAATCTTGTGGACGCAACTCCTCTTAAACCGGATGGCAGATTTTGCTTAAACTTACAGGGGTGAACAACCTTAATGTGTAGATGGCAGTAAAGGAAGGAATTTTTGCTGCGACCAAATTTAACAGAATTATGGCCCTTTGTTGATTTTTTCACTATATACTATGTAGAAATTTTGTGAACGCAACTCCTCTTAAACCGGATGGCAGATTTTGCTTAAACTTACAGGGATGAACAACCTTAAGGTGTAGATGGTAGTAAAGGAAGGAATTTCGCTGCGACCAAATTTACAGAATTATGGCCCTTTGTTGATTTTTTCCTATATACTATGTAGAAATTTTGTGAATGCAACTCCTCTTAAACCGGATGGCAGATTTTGCTTAAACTTACAGGGATGAACAACCTTAAGGTGTAGATGGTAGTAAAGGAAGGAATTTTTCGCTGCGACCAATTTTACAGAATTATGGCCCTTTGTTGATTTTTTCACTATGTACTATGTAGAAATTTTGTGAATGCAACTCCTCTTAAACCGGATGGCAGATTTTGCTTAAACTTCCAGGGATGAAACAACCTTAAATGTGTAGATGGAAGTAAAGGAAGGAAATTTTTGCTGCAACCAAATTTAACAGAATTATGGCACTTTGTTGATTTTATTTCATTAATACTATATAGAAATTTTGTGAACGCAACTCCTCTTAAACCGGATGGCAGATTTTGCTTAAACTTCCAGGGATGAACAACCTTAATGTGTAGATGGTAGTAAAGTAAGGATTTTTTGCTGCAACCAAATTTAACAGAATTATGGCCCTTTGTTGATTTTTAGTTTTCAACTTGTGGCACATGTAGTCCAAAAAATATTTGACCTAGAGTCTTAAGATTGACAGAACAGTGGCGTGTGGGGGCATCAGTGTCCTATGGACACATTTCTAGTTTTCTTGTATTTTGACTTTCTTTCATGTATTTTATACTACTTTTCAGGTATTTTTACAGTGTAGAGTATGGTAATATATTAGACACATTACATGCACATGATGACGCTGTAATCAACATCTATTGGAGAAATGATCTTCTATTTACAGCCTCATGGGACTCTACTGTCAAGGTATACAGGATATTCATTTGTCAGATATTACCTCTGTGTAAATAGTTGGATTTCTCTTACTTTATGAATTCCCTGAGGGAAACAAATTTACAATATACGATTGGTTATATTCTAAGGAATTGTATGCAGAAGTTCAATGAGATTCAACTAATGCAATACTTGTATTTCAAAAGCATAACCTTATGACATATATTAGGGCTTTAATTCTCACTCTGACATCCACCTTTGTTTGATGTGTCACTTGGCGATCTATATGATCTATATTTTTCTCCTTTAATGCTATTTATTGTATCATATTTAGCTATGACAGATGTCATTATGTTTAATTTCTTTGCCTTTTAGCTATGACAAATGGCACTGGGCATTATATTTAGTTTGACTTTTGTCTATTATATTCAGCCATGACAGATGCCATTATATTAAAGTTTGTCTTTTTTCTGTGGCACCTGGCATTATATTAATTTTCTCTTTTGTCTTTTATATTCAGCTATGGCAAATGCCATGTCCAACAGCAGATGATAGTTTTATTGCAGCAGAATACTTTGTAAGTTTTTTGTTTTATCATGTATAGTTATTTTCTGTAAATATGTAAAATGATATTTCTCAAACGCACGCTTTTTAAATGCATGATGAATCAAAAATTATGAATTGAAAAAACTATACACACACACCTCTAGTACACGTTGTACACTTGGGAAATGCTTTTCAAAA